>NC_052515.1:11890392-12032892 GCF_014356525.2 Nilaparvata lugens
GTATATCCTTTTAATCCATTCTTTTTCCCATCATTCCTGTAATTTTAATTCACCTTTCCTCTTATTTTCATCTAATATTCTTGATTTCGGCTCATTATAACTCATTAGGCTTGCAACAATAAACATTTTTATAATATTAAATTTCCAATCATCAATAAGAATCCTTTACAACAACAATACAATATTTTTCGTTCTATCCACAACACAGTCTTTTATTATATCACAGCCATCATAACAAATATTAAACACCATATCCAAACATTTATCATCATTTTAACAATATAATCACTCAACATATAGCCAGGTACTTCATTTTATTTAATATTATTTCTTATTTCTTTCACTCTTCCTAGACACCGTTTTACCTTCACATCTCCATAATAGTCCATTTCCATGTTACCGCGCATGAATCAGTAGTAGCATAGTAGTAGCTCCGTTTTATCCCATTTCCTTATCCCATTCTTTTCTTCCGGTCACATCGCTGAATATCTCTCTTGAAGCGTATGTGCCGCGGATGCACGCCGTCGGTCCGCTCCTGTCCTCCTCGGTGTCGGTCCGGTGTCCTCCTTTGCCCCTTGAAGCGTGCATGCGGCGGTCCATCGGCGCGCGCGGTTCCTCCTCGTCGCTTCTTCTTCGCCTCCGGGCCTTACGATGCATGCTCCTCCCCGAATGCCGTCCTCCCCGTCCTGATGTCGGCCGTCCGGTGTCCTCGGCGCCTCCGTCTCCGGGCCTTACGGTGGGCCTCTCCTCTTATCGTGTAGTCCGTCCTCTCGTTCTTCCATGGGGTCAGTTTTGCTTTGCGGTGGTGTCCCTTGATAGGCGGTTGTAGTTTCATTGCGCGGTGCATGGTGGCGGTCTTCTCCTGGCGGCTGTTTGTGTTCTCTGGCGGTGATGGGTCTTCGTCGGAAACAGGATGCTTAGTAGGGATTGATACTTGCGCTGGTTTTTGGTGGTGTTTATCTGGTACTGTGGCTTTTGTTCTTCTAATAATATTTCCGGTAAATCACTTCTGAATGTGGTGTATGACGTTGAAATATCCTGCTTTTCTTGTTTGTTTCATTGGGCTTGTGCTTGTTATATCGGGGTATCATATAGTCCTGGTTTATTAGCTGTAGTTTTCTGTATGTCTGGTGGCGGGTCGTTGGGTGTTGGGTTCCGGTTTTTTGTTGATTCAAACCTATTGCATGTGTTAGTGTATAGTTTGTACTTACTTGTTGAGGTGGTGGTTTATAATTTCTGTTGTAACTGTTTTGTGTATTATTATTATGAGTTTAATCGATCACGGCCATCATAGTGATTCCTACGATTGCTCTGCTGGGCATAGTGGTTGGTTGTACGATTTTGAAATTTTTCATTATTCCAATTACCATTTTGCCTGTGCTCATAGCGGCGTTCAAATTGGGAGCAGATCGGTAGCGATCATATGATACCGGTTCATAATTTTGGCTGTTATGCGGATTAAATTTTGAATTATGCTGATTTGATGCGTATCTCTGGTCTGAGCGGTGGGTTGATATTGCCATTGCAGACTGTATGCCATATAAATGATTAATTAGCTGCTTGCAATCAGTAATGGGTTGTGTGGCGAGTGCCATTCTAACTTGATACGGTAGCTTCTTTAAAATAATGCTTGCTAACGCCGATTCATTAATGGGCTCGCTCAATTGAGAATTTTTAAACTGTAGGGCAGTGACGAAAGTGGTACATGCACCGTCTAATTTAGGGTTGAAATCGCATGATATGATGTCCGCTAGCACGTCCAACTGTTTACTTCTGCTCCAATACTGTTCCAGGAAGACAGCGACAAACTCATCCAATGATGTAAACTCATGGGCTCTACTCCGAAAAAACATCAGGGTTCGCCAATCAATAAATTAGTCAAACGGAGACGCCAAAAATTCCAAGAGGTAGGTGCAAGAGTTTGTACTAATTTTATCTGATCAATGAATGGTTGAGGTTGCAAATGGCGATCAGTGTTATCAAATTTTCCTAGTCCTTGTAATATACTATGTACGTTGAGGTTGTCTGTTTGAATTCCTTGAGGTTGTTGTTGAATATGATTTTCCAATGCTATTATTTTTTCCTGTGTTATCTGCCATTGACTATCATGTGTAATTTTATTTGCGTTTATTTCTTGATTTAGTTGAGTCAGAGTGGATTTCTGAATTAGTAGAGTTCCATTTAAAGCTTTACAGGTTTCAGTGTTTTGATTGATGCTACCTTGCAGTTGGTTCATTTTTGTGGACATATTATCTGTTTTTTTGTATTTCTTTAATATTGTTAATATTTTTGTCAACTGTAGTTGTTAAGTTTTGATTGGCAACGGTAATTTGTTTGTGGATTTCTTGGTGGCAATCGGCCTTAATGTTATTTGTTATATCCTGAATAGGTGTAGTGATTTGTGTATTTAAGTTGTCTATCCTTTCATTGAGTTCACATGTAACCGTATCTAACCTTTCCGATAATCCTGCCGTAACTTTATCTGACTTTCTTTTTGTAGGGTTATCATTGCTTTTAACTCTTCCCTATGACTCTCTACTTTAGTTTCAATATTATCCAACCGTTGTTCTACTGATTTTATAGCGCCTGTGGTCTCTTTCATGCCCTGTTCCACTGTCTGTTTATTTTCCTCTTTTACTGTAGCAATCTCCTTTTTAATTTCCTGCATCATACTATCCATTGTTTTTTGTAACATAATGTTGAAAGTGCTACTCGTTTGTTCCATTATTACCTTTTGAAGCGGATCTAGTTCTGTGGTTGAAAACATACTCTGTTTGCCCAGGTGTGACTCGGCCTCCGGCGATGCGGGTTCTGCAGACTGCTCTTCGCCCCCTTCAAATTGATCTCTACTATCCGTTGATTCAATGGTGTGTCAGCGGCGTCGATTCGAGTGGAGGATAGAGGTTGCAGACCTGGTGGATCGAAAATTATCGACCCGACGCTTCCTGGTTCCCTTTCTCGTGGCGTATTGGCATCTACCGTGGTGGGGTTTGATGTGCTCGGAGTCGACAAAGTGGGATCTGTGCAACCGCCGTACATATATGAAACTTCAGAGTTTGCGGGAGTGTGATTCATTATGTCAAATATGATAAATGCTAATTAAACAGTGATAAAAATGATAAGCGAAAATGCTTAAAAAAGAGACACAACCGGGACTTACAGTGAACAGTGATGTGTAATGTGTTTGGATACTCTTACAACCAGGTATTTATACTTAAGTTTTTTACAATGCTCTAGCGCCCTCAATGTTTTGTTGATTTATTCTTGGCTAGTTTACAGGCTGCGACTTATTTTCCAACCGGCTTAAACACCTAATATATTTTTGACTAGAAAGTAATAGCAGTTTAGGCTTATAAAATATAATCTCTCTCTATAAACATGTAATTTTTCACAGTACTAATAATATAAAATTTTCTTTAAAACATATAATTTCTCTCTATTTAAAGCTCTTGTTTCCCCAAAAAGTAATACAAATATTCCTTCGCCAGTTTTCCTCACAACTCGTATAAGTTATCTATAATTTTCACTATGGTTATTGACCTAATTTCAAGTAATTATTCAATGAGCTTGGCTCTCATCATCAGCCCACGTTGGCGCCATGTATTTATGTCACGTTATTCTTTATATAAATAACGATTAGCCTCCTGCTTGGCATCAGTCGGTAAAGCATGAGATTTAATATAATAGGGCGTGGTTTTCTAATAGTATTCAGTCTTAAAAAATCTTGATAGCCTAGATATGGGCTTCTCCAATAACTCTTGTAATTCAATAATAATAAATATATATATATATTGATACTTATACTATAGAGATGAGGAATATAAAATAAATTGCACACCATGAAAATTTTACACATATATTACAAATAATGCAAAGATCAGTCGAGGCAAAAAATATATATAGAGCGATAAAAAATATAATATAAAAATAGAACAATATTTGAAATCAATAAAAATATCACAGGCTAACTTTATATTCTAGATTTATGGCACGAATCATTACCATGTGCCTTTATCTTGAAATCATATGCATTCTTTGGCATGTAGCTGTGACATGTACTTGCTAATACTTGTCGGCTTGGATAATTCAATCATAAATATGTGCTCTAAGATCAGCTTGATAAATTAGCCACTAATAATCCAAATATATCTATATAT
Organism: Nilaparvata lugens; assembly: GCF_014356525.2. Taxonomy (NCBI): domain Eukaryota; kingdom Metazoa; phylum Arthropoda; class Insecta; order Hemiptera; family Delphacidae; genus Nilaparvata; species Nilaparvata lugens. Next base: position 11,894,550 of record NC_052515.1, read on the forward strand.
TAAAATCTCTAGTATTTAGTAGATTTATTTGTATCGAATATATATTTTTATCTCAGGGCAAGATTCGGCACCTGACGGAATAGGTAGAGCCATTCATCTAGTGAATTAGAACTATGATAAATTATCGCAAATTGTATTGCAAAAAATTAAATATTGTATGCATACGTTTTAATAGCCTAGATTTCGTACTTCTTTGATTAAATAGAAATTTCTAAATATTGATCTATATATTTTTCTTTCAATTAGATACCTTTAATACTAATTTTTACTTGCGCAAGTATTACTCTTATTAATTTCTTAATTTATAATAACCCTTTCGGCGAGCTAGCTTTGATCATCAGATTATTTCGAAGCACTAGGGCGCCCATCACTAAATTCAAATTTAAATCACTCACGTGTCGAAAATCTTCTTGTAAGCCGCCGATGTCGATCCAACTCCATGTGGTCCGGGAATATGGTAGCCGGAATCGTCTCCTCCAAGGGGTTATAAATTTAATAAAAATGAAAAATGACTTCTGCTTCACAATAGCATCACGAAGTCTTTTAAGAAATTAATAATTTACTTTAACTTTAATTTTTACAAAATTATTAATAAGGTACTTCGCTCTAAAATATTTGGGGTCCTCTTATGGTGGCATCTGGCTGGCGAGTTGGCTGGCGAGTGCTGGTTCTTCCTTCTCAAGTTTTACAGATCCTCTTTCCGACTTTCAAATTAGCATAAAATTTAAATATCTCAATCCTCCGCCATTAAATTCAAATAGATCTTACAAAAATGCCAAGATATGCTTAGATTATATGATTATAATTTCTTTGCATTCGAGCCATATTGATAACATAGATTACACAAATTTTTACACGAAATCTACTACAATTATATAAATATATATAAATATTTTTGAATCGGCCTACAGTTGCCGCCTATTAACTGCCGTTTTACTATTGGTGCATGCAAATTTTATTAGGTATTCATGCGCCTGGTAACTCTTATTTCCTGAATACATTAAATTATTTTTATTTGTTTTTTATTTATGCTCTTTGCATGCTAGTTAATATTATATATATTAATATTAATTCCATGCTAACTAATAATTAGCCACGTGGACGGGTGTTTTCTCACATTGCACACCGTCTGATTGCAATAAAGCTCTGCCAAGGGGTTTTGGTCAGATTCTACGTTCTTCGGTTTGATCGATCTCTAGGTCACCGATCTGTGAATACATCTATCTAACCTCAATCTTCAATATTTTATAAATAATATATTTATGAGTAGTAAACTTTCTTCAAATCCTTTTTAAGTTCTTGTACCATTTAGCCAGAACAAGCTGATGCTATCTTATCTTGATTATTATCTGCTTGGCGATATTAGCCAATTACTTTATTTTTAGACCTATTATTATTTCTGTTAGGGCTTTTTATCTACCCAAATTTGATACCTTTACAATAATTGAACACAATCTTTTAGGTTATTTAGACAAATCAGAATTAAAAAAAAAATACTTGGACAATTTCCTGATATTCAGATTACCTCAGATTTGCTAGAGCTATGACCTTCCTGTTTTGCTTTCGGAAGTGCCTAATAAACAATTTTTCTCATAATGTATATTGTTTATTTTTCTGTGTGGCGAAGAATAACGTTCTCACCATGGGCAAAAATGTTTTTCCGGCTCTCAGTCTTTTCTAGTCCTCGGCCTACGGCCTCGGACTTGAAAACCGATTTCGAGCCGGAAAAGTCTCATTTTCGGCCCTAGGTCCGAAATATACTATTATGTACTCTCTGAGTTTGAGTGAGTAATTTAAGAAAGAATGAAAGAAATTTAAGAAATGAAAAAAATCTTCATTAGATTGTTACTGGGTATAATCATAGAAACATAGAGAAAGGATATTTTTGATGTATTTTTTAAATATATTCTCTAATATGTTTGCACTATTCATCTTTGTCTTAGCCCAATAATGTTAACACCCAGCTTGTTAATAGGGCAGTAATTAACCAACACTAACATCATAATGATGGTGAGAAAAAATTTTCCGTTTCAAGATTCTAGTACATTTTCAGTAATAGGGATAGTAAATCTTACTTCCTTTCAAGTCAAGCTGATCTACGATTTCCTGAAAATATGGTCACATTTATTGTCACATTTATTGCTACTTGTGTTACATTTCAGGTCCTTACTAATCAATGGTTGATTTAAACTGAGATTTTGCGCACGGCCCTCTAATGATTGTAACAATATAATTTGGGTATTCCCCAAAAACTAATATTGAAAGAAATTGATAGGTCTCAGCACAAGAAGCTGGAAATTGTTATCACCAGTTACGGTATCAACTGTCTAACAAAACATGAACATGAACAAAATATAAAAAACAAAACAAAAAGATATAGGAAATTGGATTTAGTTTTATTAAGCGCAATAATACATGTCACAGTCTTGGGATGTACCAATCAAAATGCAGTATTTGACCGGCGCTAAAAATGATTTAATTCAAAATCTCCACGTGGTATTTACAATTTGCTTTTTCTCAGATTTATCGAGAACAAATGGACATAAATTGTTCAAATTTACTACAGAAGCTCAGCTAGGGTGTAATAATGTTGTGTTAGAAGGAATTTGAAATAACGCCAAAGATACACCCAAAATTAGCGTTTTTTGCGTTTTCTCAGTTATTTCATCAAGTTATAGACAGGAAATTTTCAAATTTGGTACAGAGGTTCAGCTAGGGTCTAAAAATTTTGTGATTAGGTGACTTCAATATTTCATCAAAGATACGCTCAAAATCAGCTTTTTTCCAACGTTTTTCCCAGCTTATCTGCGTTTTCTCAGTACTTTGACTTCCTGATGGAATGAAGCATGCTCAAATGAAAAATGCAGACGAGCGAAGCGAGCCCGCTGATCTCATTTATGGACGATCCAGTCGGGGGTCCAGGGGGCGGAGCCCCCTTGGATTTGGAAGAATACAAGGGTCATAGTATTAAGTTGCAGCAGCAATATAAATTAATAGAATTTATAAGGTATTCTGATATCATCTCACACTGCTGACCCCTTTGTCTGATGGTGGCAAGTGGCATTGATGTCGATACCATATTGTCTACTACAAAAATCAGAACCCTTATATCTTTCAACATCTTCTGCATCTATATTTGTGGAGTCGACCAGATCAGTCATGTCATAAGAACTGTAAACTGATAAAGCAGCCACCGTTTGCAGCCGTTGAAAGCAGAGAATTATTTGAGCTCATTGAAGAGCTGGTAAGAAATTTGTGGTATTTCTCTTTCAGGAGTCATAGAAATAATGATATTATTCAAAAATCTTTTGCTCTACCGACTGCTGCCAGCAGGGCATATGCGACGCCAAAAATAACGTCACATGAGTACAGTGAAACTCCAATTATCCGATTTCTAATTATCTGAATCACCGATTATCGGAATCGCTTTTGAAAGAAAGTGGTTGGAAATTTCCGCGAATTCAAGATATACTAAGCATCAACAATTCTTTAGCCGAGTTTTGTTTGTATAGTCGAGTATTTAACCGGTTATAATTGGAGAAAATAATGGTAAAATATATTTTCATGACAGTATTTTTTGTAAATCTCCCGGTTTTTTATTGTAAGAACTCCAACAATCCGAATATTTGATCAACTAAATAGTTTTTCGGTTCCAATAATTGTTTTGCATAATTAGAGTTCTACAGTATTACGTTACTATGCTATTCTTTTACTAATGATTTTCATGACTGTATAGCCTATAATATAAATGATCTGTTCTATAACAAGCAATGCCAACAATAAATTGATTTAATTATTGATTGTATGTTTATTATTGATTAGCTGGTAACCCGTGCTTGACTTGGATCCAATTAAGGACTTGACTGAGAAGCTGAAAAATTGACCTACTCAATTCTTTAAGAATTTGAGATGGGCCCATAACCATCCTCAGTAAATTAAGTTGATGATGCGTACTCCGTGAATTTCCTATCCCGTACGTGTATAAGCCAATTATTTTCTTTATTTGATATTTGATTTTATTTCATTTGTTCTCCACTAGTAGAATGCCAAACTAAAAGCTTGTAATACAAAACTTCTATTTACAAGTTTCCCTCACGTTTCTGGCTCATTATCAATGAACCATTCATCTTTCACCACACGACTCGAAGCAACCACAAAATGCTACCATGAAAATTTCCTACTGATCTCCCATATAGAACCACTCTAAGCAACTCTTATCTCCTAAAGCCTGCCTGGGAACCTAACCCACGCTCTTAAAAGCTAACCTAAATTGTCACGTCTACATTTTATGAGAATTTGTCGGTAATCTTCGGAAGGGTCCTCTCACATATACCATATATATGTATGTTAGAGAGAGTGTGTGAGTGAACGAGAGTCCCTCTGGAAACTTCAATCGGGAGTTTCCTGCTAATAAGCTTCTTCCCCTCGCCCGGTGAGCAGTTCTGCTCATAACATGGGCGACTCAAGGAGCTCATAAACTTGGGATTAGTGCCTGGGTGGACTTTATATGCTCTGAAGAGAGATCTCGAAGCTTTGAGTCCTTTGCACTCAGCGGGAGGTCAGAGCTTGCCATGATTAGCAAGGAAGTCACACTGTATCTCATGGGAAGTCACTTTGATATGTGGGTGATTATGGTGTAACTCTAATCATAGGAATGTTTGGGAAATTGTCATGACTAATCATGATTGATTATTGAAGGATTTTGTAGAAGTCATTTGTATCTATTATATGGAATTATCAACACATTTCAAATAATATCTACATATTGACGAAGCGTATTACATCTATCACATCTATATCGATGATTCTAAATGTTTTTACTTTCCTTGCCCTATTACCATAGGTAAGCAAAGTATTGCTTTCCGAAAAAAATTAAGGTACCCCAATTTCTAAATTTCTATACGTTTCAAGGTCCCCTGAGTCCAAAAAAGTGGTTTTTGGGTATTGGTCTGTATGTGTGAGTGTGTGTGTATGTATGAGTGTATGTGCGTCTGTGTACACGATATCTTATCTCCCAATTAACGGAATGACTTGAAATTTGGAACTTAAGGTCCTTACGATATAAGTATCCGACACGAACAATTTCGATCTGATGCAATCCAAAATGGCGGCTAAAATGGCGAAAATGTTGTCAAAAACAGGGTTTTTTTGCAATTTTCTCGAAAACGGCTCCAACGATTTTGATCAAATTCATACCTAAAATAGTCATCGATAAGCTTTATCAACTGCCACAAGTCCATATCTGTAAAAATTTCAGGAGCTTCGCCCCATCGATGCAGATAGATTCCCAATTATCAGGCTTCAGATACAATTGAAACGAAAATCAAGTGGAGTAGATTGAGCATGAAAATCCATACAATATTAATGTTCAGTAACATTTCCACCTAAAATTCAAAATGAGCTTTAAATTCGAGAAAATGTGATTATTAAAATGCAAATTATTGTTGATTCTATTAAATCATTCACTATGAAGAGATAGCAGACCTCATGTGTGTCTCCAGCGTTATTGCCCTGTCACCAGCTGGCTCAAATCTTTGAATAGTAGACTTGAGATGCGCGGGAACACTAGCGTCAGGTGATCAATTTTCATAACGGCAATGAAAGTTGTGTGATTGCGCCACACCAGATTTTTATCATTGCACAGCTGTTTAGTGGCATCGATCTTCATACGACCCACTCGTTCTGTTCGCACCTTAAGATTTAATTATAGGTGGAGAATAATTAGTGTCGCAGAATTTAAAGCAAGCATATTGGATTGAATGAAATTGAAGTCTATCAGAAATTTTCATGTGGAATAATAGAAAATATATCAGATTATAGCATGATAAACTACGAAACAATACGAAGGAAGACAATGATTTAGGAAGTCAGTTTCATATGTGAATGATTGTAGTACACTACTGATTGTATGATAATTAATTGATATTAATGTATAATGTCTGGAGAATGATGAAGAAATTGAAAACATGATGGAGAATCAACATTGGACAGGATTTAGGTAGCAGCATTCGAACTACCACATTCTTGTTAAAACTTTGTTGTAATTTCATGGATCGTGGAGATGGAATGTGATCGTAATGTGAGAAGAATTTATTGTGACAAAATTCTCTAAACTGGTACAATTCTTGAGTGAGTCTTTGGACAACAGATAATATTATTTGTTCAGAATGTTATGATATTTGTTCACAAAGTAATGAGTACTTAAAACGAGGACGCAAATGAGAGAATTTATAGGAACGTCTTCTAAAATTTAGAAGATCTTCTAAATTTAAAATTTAAGATCTTAAAAATTTTTAAGCACGATGTGGACGGCGGGAGGAAGAAATGAACAGAATAACTAGAACTTTAATGAGTCTTTAACATATTTACATTTGAACAAAACAGGATTAATTTGATTATAAAACAATATCTTATATGAATTAATGGGGAAACACTCGCTTGCTGCTGATGAGGATTCAATGTTTGTGGTTATGAAAAATTTAAGAACAATAATTTCAGTAGTCACCTACCTTTTAGAAAGAGCTTCTCACTTTGGCATCCACTGGTATTTCGCGGCGTTAATTATTAATTAAAAATCAAAATAACTGATCTAATGAAATGGGTTCAGATCCCATCCTATTCAATAATACAATTCTCTTTAAACTGCCCGAACTGCGACAGGAAAACTGTATTATATAACAAGAGCAAAATCTATCCCCTTCACCAGAACAGCCGGACTTTACTCACAGTCCTATCGAACGAGCTCACACACTGACACTCTCACTGACACTGACTGACCGACCAAAAGTAAAATTTTGGGTATTAGATATAACTCAGTCAATGTCAAACATGAAGCCATTTCAAGTACATATTTTTATCTGTCGCAGAAGCAGCACGTTTGTTATTAAAAACAAAAGAGAAGCTACATTGATTTTGACAACAAATGAAATAAACAATCTTTCTGTCGATGACAAAAATTGTTCAAAGACGAAAACACTGTTCATTAAACTTTTCCAATTTGAAACTCTAAAATCCTGATCAATATGAGATAAATATATGATTCATATATATGTCCCATATGACCAGGTGACAAATTTAGAACGTCTTCTGATTTAATATATCACATCAACCTTTTTATAGCAGTTCACTATAGAATCTCTTATCACAATAAAAATGATTGCTTTGTTGTATTTTAAAATTATATCATTGTATCTTTGTTATGAAGTATAATAATAACGAAGTATACATATAAAAGTATCGTTATAAGTAGTATCAAGTATTATAGATGAACCAAAGATTTGACATCTGTGTTGTGGTATCTGATCACGTCAATTTATGTGGTATGAACAGAAAATATTCAGCTTTACTGTCAAAAAGTAGGGTAACGAAGTTTACAATAAGTTATTGAAAATTCATTCAGTTGGGAAACAATATTATTCTGGAGTGAATTTTAATTTCTCCACTGGAACAGGTTAGAAAAATGAGACTTTTTCTACCAGACAAAAGCGTCTATTCATTTCACACCACACTTATCTCCCCTCTCTCCCCTTTTTACTACCCCCTTTCACCGCTCCATCTTCCGCCATTTTGTAATCCCTTGAAATTTCTGTTCTGTCGCCTTTCCACCCTGCTCCTTCTTCCTTTTGTAACATACTTCTATTCAACACCTCACTGCTTCATTCTGCTTTCCAGCAGCCAGCGCACCTAATCCTAGGATATTATGTCAGCGCACACTGCAAGCGCAGAATGAGAAGGAGTAGAAGAAGAGGAAGAAGAAGGAAGAAAGTAGAAGAAGGAGAGAAAGAAGAAGAAGAAGAAGGAGAGGAAGTAGAAGAAAGAGAAGAAGAGGATAGGATATTATATCACCGCACACGGTATCACAGAATGAGGAGAAGTAGAAGAAGAGGAAGAAGAAGGAGAGGAAGTGGAAGAATGAGAGAAGAAGAAGAAGATGAGAAAGGAGAGGAAGTAGAAGAAAGAGAAAAAGAGGAAGAAGAAGAAGAAGAGGTAGAGGAGGAAGAAGAGGAGAGAGATGGAGGAGTGAGAATTACTACACTATTGACAAAGTATACATAGAGGAAAAATAACTTTTCTTTGTGTGTGAGTGTGCTAGTTTGTAAGTGAGAGCAAAAAGAGATAGATGACGAAGAAAAAGAAGGAGGAGAAGAAAAATGAGAAGAAGAAGAAGAAGAAGAGGGAGAAAAAGAAGAAGAAGAAGAGAAAGAAGAGGAAGTAGAAGGAAGAGAAAAAGAAGAAGAAGGAGAAGAAGAGGAGGTAGGAGAACAAGAAGAGGAAGAAAACTTAGTAGAAGAAGAAGAAGAGGATTTGGAAGAAGAAGAAAAAAAAAAAAAACATAAAAAGGGTAAGGTAATGGAAAGAAGAACTATATAACCAAGAAAAATGCAATAACAAATAAACTAGGAGAAGAAGACGATTAAAAGTAGAAATATCATAAATCTATAGAAATTGAGAAAAAATTTCAGTGTAGTAGAGAAAAATTGAGATTATAGAACAGGGCATTGTGCAGAGAGAAAATATAAGAGAAAGAGTAAAGTGATGAAGTGATAGATACAGCAGAGAACAAATAGCATGAAAAAGATTAGAAGTGGAATGAGAAGATACATAAAAATAATGAAGAAGAAGAAAGAGAAGAAGGAGAATAAGGAGAAGAAGAAGGAGAAGAAGAAGAAGAAGAAGAAGAAAAGAAGAAGAAGAAGAAGAAGAAGAAATAGGTGAGGAAGAAGAGTGAGATTGCCAGAGATTTCCTATTGAAAAGCGATGGTGACAATTATATTGAGGTGGCACCCACCGCTAATACATTGTATCCATAGTAACCCTACAATATAATATGCAGCTGAGAGGGAAGTCTGTATTTGCTAGTGTAACCCTGTCTTATTCAATGTCTCTACACCCTCTCTTACTCACACTCTCTCTTTCTTTCTCGCAATGTTTTGCTCGTATTCAATGGCTCTTTTCTTATGACTCTATCTCGCTTCCACCTTTAATCATCGACGACACCTCCATATAATAATCTCCCTAGTCATTAACCCCAAAGTATCTCCGCATCTTCTCATCATTTCTCTCTTACACTTTTTGTGAACTCAACTTCTGGATATTCTGGTTGAGGAGGGCGACTACAATCTTTTGTCTGGAATCGTAGCTATGGATGTGTACTTCATATTATTTTTCTACTATATCGTTCCGTTCTTCCACTCTCGAGAAAAAAGAGCGTGCGTGGTGAGATAGTTATTGAGAGAGAGATAAAGAGATTGATTGATTGCTTTTATTGAGGCTGAGTTAGGACTCCAGGTCCTCTCTGACACATAGCCAAGATAGAGAGAGAGAGAGAGATTGATTGATTGATTGATTGAGTACTTTATTTATGTAGATTACAATATATACTGGCTTATACACTTATATACAATAGCTTACAATACAGCAAAATTATAGATGAATTTACATAATATAGACTAAGAAAATAATTATTGAACTGTATATGAAAAAGCAGTTTGTAATATAATAACTATAGATAATAATCATATTGTTATGCATCTACATAAATTGGCGGAGCTTTGGACATATCAATGTCCATTCTTCGGAAAGAATATTAAAAATATCCTCCCACTAACTCTCTACCAAAACGTTAATTTCGTTATTTAAACTAAGGATTTATTTATTAATGGAAATATTGTAAAAGTTTTAATCAATATGAATATTAAAGAGAAAAAAAACAGAAAATTGATAGAGTAAAATAATTATATAGGTAGATAAGATCAAATAATTGATTAATAAAATGAAGTAGGCTGAAAGTAGATCAGGGTTATCAACTTTCAGTAATATACAGCATTATGCAGTGGATAATTGAAATAACATGAGTTTATATAATATATATATATACAATTCGTTCTATAACATGGTTTAAAGGTTTGTATTTGTGGGATGGGTGGGGGATGGATGTCATGTGATCGTTCTAGGGCCGGACAGTTTCAGTCATTTGTTCCAAAAGATGTTTTTTAAAGTTAGGATGAAGCTCGCTCGGCTCTCGATGGACCTGATAGAAACAGGAAGTGCATTCCATGCACGACAGGCACTGACTAAGAAGGATTTTGTGAAAATAGTAGTTCGATGATTGGGTATCCTTAAAGTACTTTCTCCGGTTCTAGTATGTGAAGCATCTATCCTCCTACCTTCAGAGACAAATTTGAAATCATCTTTAAAATAGTTCGGATTACCGTATATCAAGATATCTCTAACAAGCTTGACTATTCGAAAAAGCCTCTGATCGGGAAGCTTTAATGTTGAACTAGCAATGTGGGCTGGGGTGATATGATCATGGCGTTGGAGAGAGTAGACGAAACGTAGACAATAATTTTGGCAACGCTGTAGTTTATCATTCAGAGTGACTTGCATATCGTTAAGAACAGAATTACAATACATTAAATGTGGGAAGATGAGAGATTGAACCAATAATAATTTAATGTTTCTAGGGAGGATATCGTGCATTTTCTTCAATGCATGCATGGCTGAGAATACCTTTTTACAAGTTTTGTTCACTTGTTCTGACCAGTCAAGAGTATTATTCATAATAATGCCTAAATTTTTAACTGAGCTACAGTAAGGAATGTCATTACCGTCTACACTAATTTTGTGAATCGATTCAAGGTCAATATTGTTTATAAGACGAGAATATCCAATTATAATGGGTTGTGTTTTGATGGGATTAAGCTTAAGGCCATTTTTCTTTGTCCATTCCACTATCGAATTGATATCCTGATTCATTATTCCAACTGTTTCATTAATTTTTGTTATGGGACAGCTTAAATAGATTTGAAGGTCGTCTGCATAAGTATGGAAACTGGAGAATTTGATAATGGAAGAAAGGTCATTAGCATACAAAGTGAAGAGGAGAGGGCCTAAAATTGAACCTTGTGGTACTCCATGCATAACGTTTTTCCAAGTTGACTTTTTGTCACCGACAGATACACATTGTTTCCTACCTAATAGATAGGATTTAAACCAAACTAACGAGTTGTGACTGAAACCAAGAATAGCCAACTTATTCAGAAGGACTGTATGATCAACAGTATCGAATGCTTTAGAAAAATCAAATAGGGTGAGGATGGTGCATTTTCTTTGGTCCATAGCTAACCTTATATCATCAGTGACACGAAGCAGAGCTGTCTCAGTTGAATGGAATTTTCTAAAGCCTGATTGAAAGTTATGAAGCTTACTATTGTTGTCTAGAAATTTTACAACTTGAGCATGAATGAGTCTTTCTAGCACTTTGGACAATGCAGGTAAAATACTGATTGGTCTAAAATCCTCAACTTTATTGGGTGATGGAACTTTATTTAGAGGGCGAACCAGAGCAAACTTCCAGTTTTCAGGGAAAATGCCTTCTTCAAGTGACTTGTTGAAAATGTATGTAATGGTTGGTAAAACAGCAAATAACATCTTCTTGATAAATTTAATAGGAATTTTGTCTACACCCATAGCATTACTATGAATACGTTGAATTGCTCTGAAAGTGTCTTCTTCTGAGATTGGATGGAAATGAAATTGATCAGTGATTGGTAAATCTAAGTTTGTAACCTGCTCTTCAAGATCATCAATGTGATTAGCAATGACAACTTCGTCGCGTTGGTTAGAGTGTGAAACGAAATGGTCATTTATAGCAACTGAGGGATTGTACGTTAAGGTGAGCAGCCTTGAAAAGTTTTTTGAAAGAGTGGAGCTTATTTGCTAGAAACATACCTGCGTCATTATTACTATTATTGAAATAATCATACCTACTTGAGGGCGAGCGAGCTGACGTGTCAGTGAGAGGCATCATGGAAGCAGCAGACCAATCGTGAACCGACCTCAGAACAACACATGACGGGGAAAATGGGGATGAAACTGATAAAACTTAACCTAAATGAAAAAGTCTCTTGATTCGAGTGCATTCAGCATGCCTTGACAGTTCGGCTCCCTTCACTATTTAAAGCACTAGTTCAAAACAAAATTCACTAAACACAATAAGATGTAGATGTGTGGAGTTCCGGTGATGAATAATCCTAATGGTGAATAAGACGAAGATTGAGGAAGAGCTGGTAGTGGGAGATCTGGTCCAAGTGGAGATAGAGCGAGTAGGTATCCAGTAGTGGAAGAATCGGGTCCAAGTGGAGGTAAGCGAGAAGGAATCCAGTAGTGGAAGATCGAGTCCAAGTGGAGACAGAGAGAGATGGAATCCAGTGGTGGAAAATCGAGTCCAAGTGGAGATAGAGAGAGATGGAATCCAGTAGTGGAAGATCGTGTTCATGGTGGAGATAGAGCGAAATGGGATCCAGTAAAAACTGAAAAAGAGAAGAAAAAGCCAGCAGAAAAACGAAAAATCTTTGAAGAAAGTTATCAATTGAGAAAAGATACATAATACAGCTCGCACCTTGGGAGGAAGACTGCTCCAACTCGAAAATTGTCAATTTTGATATTGTGTATTTTAGTTGTTTCTATGCACTTTATTCGGTGGAAGACTGTTCCAAGTCAAAACTCGTTCCAATTATTCTATAATATATCACAGAATGTTCAGTATTCCTATTTTGAACACCAATGCAATCATTTACAGGAAGACTAAGCCATATTATGAATGAAAACATAAATACAGGCCACTTTTAAGAAGTAATAAGTGAACTAAAACAGTTGGAATCAGAGAAATTGAGCAGAAAATTCTAAGAGCAGAAAATCAAGTTTGAATACCTATGAAAATTTTAAAAACTGCTCTCCTGAATAAACGACTTTTTTGAGTTGGAACAATCTTCCACCCGAGGCGCGAATGATAATGAATAATATCCCCATAAAATTGAAGAGGAATAGTATGATTCAATGTGGGAAAGAATCGAATATTATATGGATAAATATATGGATATTATAATATAATATATGGATACTAGTAGAAGGTAATCAGATAGAAAGAGAAAAGGTAGGAAGATAAATAGATATAGAAAGAGAAATAAACATTTGAACATGCTGGATAGCTAGTGAAAAAATCACAGGGAAAATAATGATAACAATGGGGAAGAAAAGAAGAGAAAGAAGGAATGTGCACAAATTGAGAAGAACTTATGAAACTGAACTATAGAATAAGAAATAGAACATCGTATTGTGATCTTGAATTAATCAAGGAGAGAAGAAGAAGAAGAAGAAAAGAAGAAGAAGAAGAAGAAGAAAAGAAGAAGAAGAAGAAGACGAAGAAGAAGAAGAAGAAGACGAAGAAGAAGAAGAAGAAGAATAGAAAAGAATAATAATCATCATCGCAAACAACAATATTCAAGTATACATTACAAATATAAGATCAAGAAGAGAAATTAGAAAGAAAAATAAGAAGTAGAGGAGAGATGGAGAAAGTGCTAGATTATTTTAGATGAGTTTTAAATAGGATTGAACGGTGAAGTGTGAAAATTAAGAAGAGAGAGAGAGAGAGAGAGAGAGAGAGAGAGAGAGAGAGAGAGAGAGAATGCAAGAGATTGGATTAGGATTGTTCATTCATGTATGTTACAATATCCACTGGCTTATACACAAATTTAAATCTAACGACAGTATAGCTAATTATTCACAAATTTTTACAAAGTGTAAAATCTACGCAATGAAGATTGAATGAAGTTTGATTATCGATATGAGAATATTGCAATGTAATTTGCTGATCGGTAGTGTTTCAACAAATAATTTATTGTCGACTCTCCGAAAAAGTAATGTATATCAACCTTTTCATTGACACACAACCGTAACTGAGAGACCGAGAGGGAGTGAGAGAGAGAGAGAGAAAAGACAGAGAGTGAGAAAAAGAATGATAGAGAGAGTGGCGATAGAGTTATTATTAAAAGGGAGAGAGAAAGAGAGGGAGTGAGAGAGAGAGGGTGTGAGAGAGAGAAGCTTCCAAGTTTTAAAGAGAGTAGATTAGTTTCCACCAATCGTAGATTCCCTATCAAACCTCCAGGCAAATTATTATGACGTATTATGGGGCGCTAACAACTTTCACTAATAGCATTTCTATTGGTCAGTAGAAGGAGTCCTCGAGTATCCTTTGAACATCCTTTGAATATCCTTCTGACCCGAGCAGGACGCTTCTCCTAGACGGTCCTTTAATTTCCTTTAATTTTCACATCCATTCCTTTCTCCTATCCTTCTCCTTTGAGACTCAAAGGAGCGCAGAGGAAATTAGAAGGAGGATTAGGGTTGGGAATCGTCACGATGGTCACTTAAATTTCGCGGTTGAGAATCGGTGATTGGCGTAGAGAAGACAAGATTGCTATTGGTCGATTGCAAATTGAGAAATTTGGAGTGTGGTGGGTTTGAATACTGGAGGGTTTGAATTTAGAATTAGTCTTAAATGTGTGGGAAATTGGAAGATATATATGTGAAGGAGATTTGGAATCCTGTTGTAGGGGCAAAAAAGTATAGGCGAGTAAATGAAACGTTTTTGAACCCTCATTTGAATAGAAAACTTGAAGTGGAATTTAGGCTGTTTTATGAAGGAAATTTGTAGATTAAGAATTGTTTAAAGTTGTGAAGTTTTAAAGTATGTTGATCGAAAATTCAGGTTCTTTAAAGGAGGAATGAAGGTTGATATCCTTCTATGAGCAGTCATGGATTAAATCTGTCCAAAGTCCAAAATGCGGAGAATTAAAATCTCAAGTTTATGAATTCTACAAGATCTGAAGGCTTCCTGCATATACGTGGTGGTTGGAAAATATTCTCGTAAGTCTAGATTGAGATATCATAAGTTGTTGACTCATGTTATACAAATTAAAAAATCCCTCAACATGAGGAACTCATATTGCAGTTCACTTCTTCAAAGGTTGACTTGAAGATTTTAATTTAGCCATTTGTGAGAGCTTTCTTATCATTATATCCTTGAGAAGAGAACATTATTCATAAAACTATAATACCGGGTGATTACAAATGAAATAGACAACTTCAATAGCCTGTACAAAATTAAACTAGTGTATTTCAACATTGTAAGTGATATAGGTTTGTAGGGAATTTCTTAAAGTTTATGTTGATAGAACTGTTGCTGGCTTATTATTGGCTGCTCCGTGTTACAACAGCCAGTTTAGTTTAGCAATATGGCCGCTACTCAAGTGAAGAAAGCTTATTGTGTTCTTGAATTAGCCAAAACAAACTCTGCTACTGTTGTGCAGCGTCATTTCAGAACAAAATACGGTAAACCACCACCAACAAGGCAATCAATTTATGACTGGTATGAACGTTTTGAAAGCAGTGGATGTGTGTGTAAGAAGAAGAGTACTGGAAGACCTTCTGTTACAGAAGAAAAAATTGATAGTGTTCGTGATGTTTTTGTACGAAGTCCAGGAAAATCGACTAGATCAGCAAGTTTAGAATTGCAAATTCCTCAACCTACTGTGTGGAAAATTCTGCGGAAACGTTTGAAAATGACACCTTATAAATTGCAGTTAGTACAAAGTTTAAATGACAATGATAAAGTTGTATGTAAAGATTTTTGTCAAGAGATGCAACATTGTCTTGAAAATGACGACACATTGTTTAATCGCCTAATTTTCAGTGATGAATGCACTTTTCACATTAGTGGAAAAGTTGACAGACATAATGTACGAGTATGGGGAACAGATAACCCAAGAGAGACTGTACAGCATATACGCGATTCTCCTAAAGTGAACGTGTTTTGCGCTTTATCTTGTGAAAAGGTTTACGGGCCTTTCTTCTTCCAAGAACCATCAGTAACCGGAAGAATTTCTGGACATGTTAACCAAATGGTTAATGCCTCAACTCCATGAAGATAGTATTTATTGTAACTTCATTTTTGTACAAGATGGAGCTCCGCCTCACTGGTACTCAGACGTCAGAAGGTATCTGATGAACATCTTCCTAGAGGATGGATCGGCCTTGCAAGTGAGGAAAACGTTGTGTTTCAGCCGTGGCCACCTCGTAGTCCGGACCTAACGCCCTGCGACTTTTTCTTGTGGGGCTATGTAAAAGACAGAGTTTTTGTACCACCGCTTCCTGTTGATATCGATGATCTTAAACAACAAATCACAAATGCTCTTGCTACAGTTAACTGTGATATGCTTAGTCGTGTGTGGTCAGAATTTGACTACCGTGTTGATATCTGTCTTGTTGCAAATGGTGCACACATTGAACATCTGTAAATTTTCAATAAAAACTTCAAGAACTCTTCTATGTAATCATGTAAGTAATGATCTAAACTTTTAAATAATAAATTCTCCACAAGCTATTCAAACTGTCTATTTCATTTGTAAGCACCCGGTATAATGCTTTCCGTTGATTTATGGAGACTTTAGATGAATGAATGGCAGTTCTTAATGGGATATGGAATTGATGAATAATTTATTGAGTAAAGTAGCATATAAACTTACATTACGTATTATTAATTTCCAAATATTACCTGAAAAATGATTGATCAATACAGTATTGGGAAGAAGAAATGAAGGAACAGTTTTGGGCTGTGAATGTTGGTCCTTCCCCGAACATTGTAATAGATTGTGTTGTAAATCAATAATTACAGCTATCTAGAATACGACTAGCTCACATACACGTAGTGGAAAATTATTGTTCAAATTATTGATGTTGATAAAAAACTGTAGTTCTGTATTTACAAGCATCAGCATAATTATATTGTAGCATAGAATATTGTCCATTCTTGGAAGATTAAATCAATGAATTCCTCATATATCAACCCTCTAATAAGACAGAAAGAGAGTGGGATTAGTTTAGATTGGATTAATAGTACTTTACGTAACAAGTCCGGTAACAATAATTTACTGTTCAAGTAAGCGGTAAATACGTTACCGTACAAGTTACGTACAATATTTTTTGTCATACTTATCTGAGAAAGAATAATATTGCTGAGAAACAGAAACCATTACTTGCTGCTGCTCGAGCTACTGCATTTTTTAAACATGACCTAGCCCGTAGCACCTAGTTCATAACAGACAGAATAAAGGCCTAAATTATAAGATTTCAGATGAGTTCTTATAACTTAAAACTCCTTAAATGAGTTCTTTAATTATTTGAGTTAGTATTTTAATTACTCAGATGTTATTAGGACTCAGTAGAGTCCTAACATACTCGACTGTAAAGAGAACATATGATCTCTTTACAGTGTAGTATGCTGTAATGAAAATCACATGTTCTCTTGTTCTGCAAACAGCTGTTTACCGGCTTGATTAATAATGCACGGAAAACAGCTTCAATTGAGTTAGTATGACAAAAAGTTCTTTATGTACGAGTAAGAAAGTTATAATATTATAAACTGATATATTAGCTTGTACACACTAATTAACAGTACTGCTAAATTAACCAACGAATTTTACAAAGTAATAGAAATTAATCAATGAGAATTGAGATTGAATGCATTATTGTGATGGAACTACATAAATCGGTGGTGCTGCAACGAATAATTGTCGATTCTCTGAAAGGAATATGAAATAATATCTTTCCCATCAACACACGACCTCAACATTGATACCCGGCTGCACAAAAGCCGATTAAATTTTAACCATGATTAATTTCACGAGAACCAATTAGAGAGGACCTTTTTGAAAAGACGGCTTCTCTGATTGGTTCTCGTGGAAATAATCACGGTTAAAATTTAAACTGGCTGTTGTGCAACTGGCACGAAGACAGTAAGTAGAGTGGGAAAGAGGGAGTGAGAGAGAGAGAGAGTGAAAGGAAAGAAGAAAGAAAGAAAAGTATTCAGCTGTCACATGACGGGATTAGCTGCTTTGTACAGTACATAAATATATATTTTACTTCTTGCAGTGCACCTATATACATTATAGCAACAGTAGATTATTGAAAACCTTAAGGTAGCATGGAAGACTGATGGCCTGTGAGTACAATAGATAGGAGAGGGGAAGAAAGTGATCAGGGAGGGAGAAGGAGAAAAAGGAGGAGGAGGAGGAGTGAGGAAGAAAGTGTGACGTAAGACCGTGAATAAAGGAGGCATAATGACAGGACGAGGAATAAAGGAGCTATTGAATGGATTGGAAAGTGTTGAGGAGGAGGAGTAGGAGTAGGAGGGGGTGGTGATGAGGAGGAGGGGAAGGAACTCTTTGTGTTGCCAAACTCTTTGGGAAAATCGAGCGTTGATATTTAAGGGATGAGGGAGGGAAGGTGTCACCACATTAGCTGTCTCCTATAATGCTCTGGAGGGAGGGAGGTGGAATCAGGTGGAAACCCCGTAAATAAGGTGAGAAGTAAGGGGTTGATGAAAGGAAATAGGGGGGAAGGGGAAGACATTACACAAGAAACCTCTCCCCTCCTCACCGCCCTCTGACGTCACCCCAGAAAGCAAGCAATCTATTGGAAGATGGATCACTCCAAATAATGGATTATTTTTCATTATGCTACCTTCCTCCCCACTTCCCTTAACCCTGAGAAACCGCAGAAAAGAAGGGTGTAGAGGTGGGGGGAGGAAAGCCCTATTTTCTAGGGAAGAAAGAAGAGTTTTCACGTTGTCAGCCGTGAATGAAAAGCTGGGAAAGTTGGCTGGGAAACGCTTTCTTTCCCAGCGCCTTTATCTCGCTTTTCTTGTGGGAGTTCTATAGCTTCCATCTTACACCTTCCTGGTTATTACAGGGCTGGCACTAAGTAGGGCTTTCAGTATATTTTCTTTCAATTTTTGGTAGAATAATGTGTTCTTTCATGAAACTTTTCGACGACAAGTAATTAACAATAATGGTCATGGTTTGGGAAGGATCGATCACAATATCAATATGATTTTTCATTATTTCATTTGCATTTTGTCTGTTATGAAGTTGATGTGGTGGATAACAATGTTGAATAAAAAACAACTTGCTATTTCTATGATCACAATTATTTATCAAAACACTTTGAGATAATAATGAGATTGATTAATTGATAATGGTGTAGCAACCGAAACAAATATTTTGTTAAAAAACTTCTCTATCAAATTAGTGGTTTTGACAATATCAAATCGTTTTGTTAAATAATATTATCATTATGTACAATAATTATTAACCATGGAGTAATATTGAATACTATCTAGAATACATCTTCATCATGAACAATAATGATTGATTCATGGAGTAGTGCAGATTGATTGCAATATTGATATCCATAAAAATATGAATATCTTACAAAATTGTATATTTTCCGTAAAATTCATTTCATATTTCCACTGGATATCGAAATATGGTGCACGTGAATAAAAATGTACTGAATGCTGTATTTTTGTTTTACAGATGACTGTATCCAGGAGAAAGCTGCAAGTACACCAGTCATGAGGTAGGATTTATTCAAACATAATTTTTATTGATCAATAGAAAAATTAACATGAGCTTCATGTCTGGATCAAAACGTGACACATTCACGACTTGCTACAGATTTAAATTTCCATCAACAACTAAAAGGGAAGTAATGAAATATTGGAAAAATTCGAATAGATGCTTATGACTATTCAGGGATTACTATGAACAACATAAGCTTCTTAAATGATTAACATTGATATAACATTCACTTATTATATTACTATGTATTCCAAAACATGGATGTCATGTCTACGAGAAAGAAATCTCAATAGTTCTCATTAAAAGTTAATATTTTAAGATATTCACGTTACGAAAGATGCTCTCTGGTATTGATATACATCAATAAATGGAATCTCTGATATGAAATATTTCAACTTGACTCACAAATCAAGTGTATTCACCACAGAAATATATCATGAGATGGTCAAACGACCTCAACCTTTCTTAGCCATTTAGTACACAGCAGGAAAGCTATACATTGTTGCAATTCATTATTTCATACACTTTTTGCGTATTTTGTGACGTCCACTCTTGTACTGTAAATGTCTTTCTAGTTTTATTTCTCTGTGTCGATGACCATTTAAGGCAACATAAGCTAGGAGTAAGAAAGATGGAAAAGGGATAGAGGAGAAGGATAATGAAGGAGAAGAGGTAAGGATGAAGCTGGAAGAAGGAAAAACAAGAGAGAAGTGATGATTGATGAAGTGATGAGTGGTACTGATGATAAAGAACAAAAAGGGAGAGGTTGATGTAAGAGTGGATGGGAGAGGGTGAATAAATAAGAAAATGAAGAGATAGATGAAGATTTAGAGCATAATTCTCTCTTTTAAATATGAATAAGAAGAGTTATTGGAAGAGGAGAAGAGAGATTTAAAAGACAGAGAAGAATAATTGAAGAAAGAGGAGGAGGTTGAGGTGAAGGAAATTGGGGAGGAGATGGATAAAATTGAGAAGAAAGAGTAAAAGAGTATCAAGACCAAAGGAAGATGTAATGATGAAGGAAAGCGATAATCAAACGGGAAGGATGAGAAAAGAAGATGAAAGAGAAATCGATCCGTGAAGAGGAGAAGAAGAGTGCAGGAGAGAATAAGAAAAACGAAAACACGAAGAATAGAACGAAGACGAAAAAGAATGAAGGAGAATAAAGAGAGAACGAAGAAGATGCACATGTATGTCTTCATGTGTTATTTATCTACACAACCAACAATCTTGAAATTTATAGCTTTTACTAGCATACTGAGGATGAGTACGTACAGTTATACTGAGATTCACTCCAAACGGTCAGCATCTCTCATACATAACATCAATTTTCCTCATACATTTAACACTGCCAGTTTTTAGTGAATCTCACTGAAGTAAGATTCACTTCTTTCTGTCAGAATTCCTCATAAATGACTTCAATGCTTCCCATATAAACAACACTGCCAGTTTCAAGTGAATCTCACTGTAGTAAGATCTACCTCACACTGTCAGAATTCCTCCGGAATGACATCAATGCTTCCAATACAACTAATGCTGACAGATTGAGATGAATCTGACCACAGAAGATGGAAGGCTATAGTTGAGTGTAGTGAATAGATGTTGTTTACTGTTATAGGATAGAACTGCAGTACATTTTTGCAGTTTTGCAGCCGGTTTAATTATTGTTTGCGGTTTAAATCATAGTTGTTTAGTGGTTTGTCTTGTTGAAGAGTACAGAGTATGAAAAAGGAGTAGATTCTTCTTGCTGAGGGTGATGATGCCCATATAAGTCGTTGACTTGTGCTTGGGTATAAAAGTTGTGGGTATTGTTGGGAACATGTTATTTCATCGTATGATAATATAGTTAACAGGGGTATTGTATATCAGGTCAATTATTGTATTATATTTCATTCATTCATTGTATAAAACCATAGAGAAACAATAGCGTAAGTAGATATCTCATGGTATAGGGGGTTTATGTCATAACTTTTACTGTTATCTCAAGCCGATAGTCCACGTAGTTCTTTCCCTTGAAGCTGTGTGACACTGGTAGTCTCTCATATTGTGCCGTTCATACACTCTTACCACAACAAAACAGTGAAAATCGACAATAATCGGCTTGAGATAACAGTAAAAGCTACGACATAAACTCCCTATACCATGGGATATCTACATACGCTATTGTTTCTCTATGATAAAACACTATAATCATAATACAATTATGACATTGGGGGAAAAACTAGGCTGAGCCTGTACTATTCCCCTCCAAAAATTTTGAAAAAATGTTAATGTTGTCCAAAAATCAATGTAATTACACACTGCTTCATAACTTGATTTTCGGTCCAGGAATAATGATTTTGAATTTTGAATTTTGAAGGTTGATGTTATACTCTAAATGAATCACAGGATGTATCACAATAAATTAAAAACTTTAGAAATATTGCAATTATTTGAAAAAAATGAATACAAAATCAAAATCCTACTCACTATTAGTTATTTACAGCAGATCTTTGAGCATGGTCTGTGATTATTTGTTAATCAATGAGAATTCACTTCAGATAATGTTGCTTGTGAGATGTTGTGATATCTATCTATAATGAAAACACTAGGATGCTGTCGAAAATATCACCAATTTATTGTAAAATTACAAACATGTTTCAACAGCAATGATATAATTTACTTATTTATTCATTCATTTTATAGATTGATAGATACAATATCATTCTCAACAATGAATGATTGGGTAAGGAACCACAGGCTCAAAGCCCAAAACTGTTCCTTTCCCAAATGAAGATAGAAATTGTAGAAAAATAGGTTGGGTCCACACTCCATGATTCTACAGTGATAATATTTTTGACAACATCCCATTATGAGAATTCAATTGAATCATAGGTTTATTTGACTTCTGACACAGTGTTTGGTGAGATTCAGTGATATTCATTCATAACAGGATTCTGCAAATGAATGCATGATAATGTATTTGTCTACATATATTGTGTTTTCATTGGGTAAGATATTTTTTTCAATTGTTGATCATCATGTCAAAAATTTAGATGGAATTGATCTCTTGTTATATTAAATTGGGCTCTGACATACTAGAATTCCACACTGAGAATAAGTTTAACATTCTAAATCCAATGCTCTTTCCATGATTTTCTAGTTATTGATCATCACAAATTTGATTGTTGATTGGTATCACAATATTGATTGGTGGAATTGGAGAGGGGAATTCATTTCTCCAAGAACTATCTCATATGGTGCATTCCTATAATATTCCAAAGTTGTCTCTGTCTGCAAAATTAACATATTAATCTCCACATCCACTTTGCAGAAATCTTGAACCAATCGCATTCAAGGTAGAGACTGCCATTTTGTAGCTGTACAATCCCAATAGACAAATCGCTTTCTCATTGGTTGATGACGACAAGTCATCGCCATTTTGTTGGGCGAAGCTGTATTCAGCTCATGATCAGCTGTGCTGAATAGTGAATTGTGTTTTTTCTGGCTCTAAATTTTGTAAAATAACTCAGAAATTTTTCAATTAATGATGATTTGAGTGTGATATTTTTGTTTTTTATTCAGTTTTCAACCGTCAAAGTTAAAAAATCTTAGTTTTTGAGTGAAAATGGACTTAATTTTAGTAAAGTGAAATCATAATCCTATTTTGGACTTTTAAAGTGTTATCTAAATTTGGGAGAGGAATGGTAAGTACAAGAAGTATCCTTAGTTTTTCTCTCCCAATCATTGCTTCTTTGTAAAAAATATAAATAAATAAATAAAAATCACAAACGGATATTGATTGTCAAATCCTAGATTCGAGAGATAGGTACGTTATGTGGATATCTTTTAATCACACTATCATACTATAGTTACTTTTACATCTTTAATACTAAAAAAGGAAAGGCTTGTCTGGAATTGAATCGAATATTTGATTTTCCGATTTAATTCGAATGTTGATTGACAACTTTTAGGGACGGTTTCCGAGCTCAGGATTCTAGACTCTAAACAGCTGGAGTCAAAAAATTGGCTTTCCAAAACGGTACGTAGTCATAGTCACGTTTAAATTAAATTTTGAAAAACTAGAAAATCGAATAAAAAAAATAAAATGAAAATAGTGTAAAATTTCCGCTATTTCGAATTATTTAGGAATGTTTAATTTCGTCAAGGACGTTTCGTTTCCAAAATTATAGAAATGAGAAAGGAAAGATTGGCATAAAAGCTGCTACTACGCCCCGTTTCGGAAAGCCAATTTTCTGATTCCAGCTGTTTAAAGTCTAGAACTTAGTAATTCTCGAGCTCGGAAACCGGCCTTTAGATTCGAGAAATGGATACGTTTAGTTACATGTGGATGTATTTTTATCACACTATACAGAATACTTCTACACCTTTGATACTGTAAAACAGAAGGCTAGACTGGAATAATTATTGTCAAAGCATTTCAAAAATTATCAAGTGGAAGAAGGAAGAAGAAGAAGAAGAAGAAGAAGAAGAAGAAGAAGAAGAAGAAGAAGAAGAAGAAGAGAAGAAAAGAAGAAGAAGAAGAAGAAGAGAAGAAGAAGAAGAAGAAGAAGAAGAAGAAGAAGAAGAAGAAGAAGAAAGAAGAAGAAGAAGAAGAAGAAGAAGAAGAAGAAGAAGAAGAGAAGAAGAAGAAGAAGAAGAAGAAGAGAAGAAGAAGAAGAAGAAGAATAAGAAGAAGAAGAAGAAGAAGAAGAAGAAGAAAGAAGAAGAAGAAGAAGAAGAAGAAGAAGAAGAGAGAAGAAGAAGAAGAAGAAGAAGAAGAAGAAGAGAAGAAGAAGAAGAAGAAAGAAGAAGAAGAAGAAGAAGAAGAAGAAGAAGAAGAAAAGAAGAAGAAGAAGAAGAAGAAGAAGAAGAAGAAGAAGAAGAAGAAGAAGAAGAAGAAGAAGAAGAAGAAGTAGAAGAAGAAAAGAAGAAGAAGAAGAAGAAGAAGAAGAAGAAGAAGAAGAAGAAAAGAAGAAGAAGAAGAAGAAGAAGAAGAAAAGAAGAAGAAGAGAAGAAAAGAAGAAAGATTAATAACTAGAAGAAGTATAAGGAAAACTAAGAATTCATTCCTATTTTATACTGCAAATACATAAATAAATGAATCCTGTTGTTTTAGTTACGGGTGACTCGAGGCAGTGGTGACTGGTTCTCTCATATAATTAATGATCGTTTCATGAAGGCACATGAACAAATGGCTGACTGCCAGCCTCAACTAAACCAGTTACACTTATTTTATTCTTTATATTCTCTCGTTTATTTCTGAGTTTCTCTGTCCATTCTCTTACATTATCCTTGTTTCCTCCGGCCTATCTCTTTTTATAAAAAGAGAAACTCAGTATCCCTGTTTCGTCTATGCATCTCTCATGTAGATAAATAAAATTATTCACTTATTTCAACTTAACTCTTGAATTTGTCGGTGTTAAACTTGTTGAAGTTGTTTGATGTGCGCTTCCTAATTTGGAGAGAATTTACACAAAAGGAGAGCCTTGTGGAGAATGATTTGTAGAGCTTGAAAGAGAGAGGATGGTTTTAAGCTTGAAAATGAATTGGAAGTGTGAAGAGGTGTAGACCTAGTATAAAGTACAGTAATTGAATTTTTTAATTATTGAGCAGATTAAAATGGACAAATCACCTGCGCCGTATGCCACCAACTCGTCTTCCACTACAAGCTTGGAAGTTACAGTTGGATGGGAGAAGGGACGTCGGAAGACCGAGGAAACGGTGGACACCGGAACAGGCTTTACAAGCCTAGTCCATGATGGATGATGATGATGATGAATTATTGAGCATGCAAAATACAACAGTAAAATTGCGATGAAAATATGATTAGTAAACAATGTCACAATTTCATCTGGATGAGTCTAGTTGAATCCTTTCAAACTCCACTGACTTGTGTAGCTACATTAGAATATTGAATTATCGTAATTAGAATTATCTCGAAACTTTTCTTCATTAATAGGTCTCAAGGTCATACTTTGTACAATTAATTGAATAGCTAACTAGCTGTATTGTTAGTGAAGTCACTAACTAATCAAGTTCATGTCATCATTATTTATTCATGTTGCAATCCACAAAATAAAGATATCTAATCAAAAAAACGAAAAATGTTTCTTGTAATAGTGACTGTAAATATATATTGACTGAAGCGAAGTGTCAAAATCACTAATCGATTAAAACAATTTGACTTTTTGTGTAGTTTAGAAGTTGATATTGTGGTAATTATTCATATTGAATGAAAAAGACTAAGAAATAGTCAAAAAACCACTGATTTATTGATAATTAGAAAGACCGGTTTCGGTTATTACACCATTGTCAATCTCTGATAAACTGTTTATATTTGTTTGTTTGATAAACTGTTTATCAGAGATTGACAATGGTGTAATAACCGAAACCGGTCTTTCTAATCAGTGGTTTTTTGACAATTTCTTAGTATTTTTCATTCAAAACAATTTGAGCTACTATTTCCGATTTTAAACCATTCTCGATCTCTAGTAAACTGAAAGTTAGTTCAAACACAGTGAATAGTTTGGTGGAAGCCTATGATTGGCCATTATTTGTAGACCAATAGAAGTTGAGTGCTACTGTCATTGGTTGAGACTAGAGATTTGTTATTATTGCTCAAGTATAATAACTGACTATTGAGTGATTGCGGTCGCTCCTTATTTGCAATACTTGAGTATGTCTTATCTCGACCAATGACAGTAGAGCTCAACCATGATTGGTCTAAACCTAGCAGAGAAAACTTCTATAAAACAAAAATCCCGCTGTATTCTGTGCTAATAGTCAATCGTACGGCTTCACCCACACTAATAATTCTGTTGCTCAATGTTTAAGCTTTTAGTCTCGTAGATTGATAATTGATTATTTTCTTAGATTGATAACGGTGTAAAACTGAATCTAAAATTTAAAACTGAATTTTAGGATCAAATTTTAAATATTTCAAATGTATTTCAAATTTTAGTGTAAAACTGAATTTTGGTATCTTAATTTTTTTTCAATGAATAAGTGGTTTTGACAGATCATCTCATTCATAATTGAATAGATTTTATAATTCTATGTTATATTGAAATCGTTCATATAGATTTGTACATTGATATAATACAAATCAAATTTCCGAAACTTCTCTAGCTAACAAAACAAATACTGGACAAGAAAGCTAAAAAAAGAAACACATCTCAAAAAGAAAGTTAGTTCAAGTTTTCCTGTATTATAATCGTATCACACACTCAATAGAACTCGGACTGACAAAGAATTCAAGTTATGATAAAGAAACCGTTCATGTTATCCGTCTGTCAGATTGCTCAGGAAAAAATGTACCAAAAAATGTTACTAAGATTTATTCCAAAGGATATTAGAAGAGTCTTAACAGGACAGGTGGCAAGCTCAAGTAAGAAGATTCACTTCAAACTGTCAGCATTGTTTGGATGGAAGGTATTGATGCTATAAATAAGGATCACTGACAGTTCAAGGTTAATCTAATTGTGGTGAGATTCACTCCAAACTGTCAGTATTATTTGGATGGGAAGCATTGATGTTATCTATTAGGATCACTGACAGTTGAAGGTTAATTTCAACATAGTGAGATTCTTTTTAAACTGTCAGCATTAGTTTAATGAGCGAGCATTGATGTTATCTATTAGGATAGCTGACAGTTTGAAATGTATCACACTGTATACTTTCTTCAAATATATGTATAGATGAATATAGGATGATAATACCTGGCTTTTTAATGCTGGAAAGAATGGAATTTAGACTTGTAATTTAGTCTAATCCAGATTATTATCTGGATTCGTATTTGTCAAACGTTTAACCGGGTCTTTGTTCTCATTGGGTAGGCTGTCATTTCATGTTGAATTATTAGGTTCTAGTTTTTATCGTTGTGTTTTGTTTTGGGGAAAAATGTCAGGAGGTGTCTGTTGGGGAGATGTATGTTACACTTGAATGTCAAGTCATAAATTTAGAATCCATTAGAACAGACTTTTTAAAGCGACTGGTTGCAAAATTCTTTTTCTGTATATTATTTAAAGTTTATTTTAGTTTTCATTTTTTTTAATTCCAGAGCGTTATTAGCTGATTTAGCTACATATTTTGTTACAAGAGATATTTTATAACCAATCAAAGTATGAGACACATGGTAATGCAATATTCCAAATTAGATTTACCCATGAAGATGGAGTGCACAAGTTTCAAAGTATTCTTTGCTGGAGAATCAGGTTTTGGTTATACCTGTTGTTTCTATTCACATGAATCCAGATAAGTCTATCCATTCATGTATGAGTTTCATTTGTTTTTCTTTTGAAACAAAAATATTAATTCTTTCTGGAATATTATTAAAAATTTGAAAAGTTCATATTAAAGGCCTAGCCGATTTTGTAATTGGAAGCCCGGTAAGGCCTAGCCGATTTTGTAATTGGAAGCCCGGTAATAACCTTTGTGCGTCATTTTTATTCCGAATGAATTTATTATTAGTTATTCCTAGTGGATTTATTGTTAAGCTCGGTTTACACTAAAGTTTTCAACAAAATGTCAATAACTTAATCCTTATAGATTCTGTTAGATTGAACAAAAATTGACAAACACATATGTTCATCATGTGTATGATAAGTTATGTTGAATCCAATAGAATCTATAAGGATTAAAATTTTGTTTTTAACTTTTATGTAAACGCAGCTTCAATGTTATGTAAAAATATGAGACAATGAAGAAGTCTTGAAATCAAATCATTAACAACATTTTTCCATGTGATTCCCAAGTTGTGGACTTTCGAAAGTTCAGTAACAAATTAAAATGTTTCATAAGATTCTCATTTACAGTTCAACCTCGATATTTTTCTCATATTGGATTCATTGGTGTATTCAGAGTTTTGCCAGTATGTTCACGTTAAGGTACGTTTTCGTTTATGCGTAAATTTCCGCAGTCGACGACGGCAAGCATTGTTGACACTCATATTGTCCAAATTTCAAGTGTGCTAAAACAGCTGATTAAATAACTTCTCATTATTTGTGTTTATTATTCAAGAATAAAAACATTTCTAATAATATCAACATATTGCCATTTGAAAGTATAAACTCAAGATCCCTCATTAAAACATAATTTTTTAGGTTATTTAGACAAATTGAAATCTATCCAATCTGAGATCCTCACCCTGTCGTGGTCGACGACGGCATTTACGCACAAAGGGAACCACCCCAGCTTTATACAGAGGTTTTTCCATTGAATGTCACAAAAGCTTTGATAGAATCGTTAAAAGTTCGTCTTATCACGTTTTTGCCTTATAGAGGTTTGTAAATTACTGAATAAGTTCCACCCTATCACCCAATTGCCAGATCATGGCATAGGTATGCACTATCAATAGTTATTTGTATATCTAGAGTGAAAAGTACTGTTTTTTCTCCCTGAGGGAAAAGTTTGAAGCCCCAGGCGAAGCCGAGGGCAACAATTTTCCTGAGGGAGAAAAAACATTTTTCACTCGTGATATACACAACATTTTTCCTCCACCTACATTTTTTATAAAAACTGCTAATAAAATAATTTTTAAAAACGTATGTGACCAAACAATATGTTACAACATTTAATCTAAAAATTAAACAGAAACAGCTGGCTTGTAATCACAGTTCTCCTCCGACAGCACTATCTGTCGGCTAAAGTTGGAACAACAATGACAGCCAAAACTACAGCTATGATGAAGTTCCCGTTTCAAATTTGATTAGTTAATAAGTAATATTCGTTGGCTGATATTTTGAATAACATGGAATAAAAGAAAAAATATATACATTTTTTTTAGTATAGTGATATGAAGTTTGTAATAATAATTCCAGCATACAAACATAAATTTTATATATCGATCAAATGTCTGGTTGAGGTATTGAATTTAGTTGGTTTAATGACTACTCTCTATGCTTCCTCATCTGAGCTTAGACCTTCTGACCTATTCCAAATGTACGTTTATAAAATAGAGATGTTTCCCATGTTATTTAAATGGAGTCAATTTTACTCCCTAGGGAGTTTTTCTGTTTTTTAGTACCGAGAGCGAAAAAGTGACACTTTAGTATCATGTTTCAGGGAGTAAAGTAAGTACTTTTGACTGTAGGTGGAGGAAAAGACTATTTTCGAGTGTTTCGTATATACTAGGTGTATACTAGTTATCCATATCTAGTGGAACAAAAATTTCAACAATCTGAATATTCTGAATTTATTGAACGCTCTGATAAAATATTCACTACAGTGAGATCTACTTCTAAATTATCAGTCAAATGAAAAGCATTAAAGCCATTAATGAGGAATGCTGAAAGTAGATCTTACTATAGTCCACAATAAATTCTCATCCATAAAACTAGATTTATTCAGTTTCACTACTCAATTTCGATTTCGTTCTCACGTAGTATTTCAACTTTATTGAGGATAAGAATGCATCAAGACTGAGGATAAGATGCATTTCAACAAGAATGCATCCAATAACTCATATCCCATTTGACGTATGGTGCAAAATGATAGAAAAACGTTGACCAATACAAAATTTGTTTCATACAAAAAATAAAGTTGAATTCCGCGATTCATCTAAGAAGATAGCGATGTTGAGAAATTAAGCACGCTTACGTAACAAATAATGCTTAGCAGGTACTTGATGCGGACTTGATTTTTATCCGCGACCTGCAGCACAACTTGAGAAATAAAGTACGATGTTTCAGGTTTTCTCACCTCTCTACAGGGGGTCTCACTTGTTGCAGTAATAGCTGGAGGATGTTGGAGAGAGAAAGACGGAGAGAGAGAATGAGAGAGTTGGAGTTAGAGTTATTTATCCAAGTATGTTACAATATATACTGGCTTACATACTATTTAACATTAAATGGAAGTATTGCTAATTATTCAACAAATTTTACAAAGTGTGAAAAAATTGAGAATAGAGATTGAGTGCAATTTTAATGACGATAATATAATATAGTAATGTAACTTCATAGATCAACGATGTCTCAACAATAATTGCTGACTCTCTGAGTATTATATAGAATGATATCCTCTCCACACAGAGAGAGAGATATTGAGAATAAGAGAGAATTGTGGTAATGAGAAGAGGGCAAAGACGAGCGGAGAAGACTATAGGAGGATTCAGATTCAGATTCAGATTCCTTTATTCATGTGTTTAACAAAACATAATTTGTTCCAGCGTTAGAAATAAATACCAGTAGCGGTAAAATTACATGGTGAATCATATTAAACTAATGAGTTCTACAATAATATTGAGCAGGAAAAATGATGAAAAATGCAAAAGTTAAGGTACTACTGTAATGTTTTCACATGAAACGGTGAAGTTTGGACCTTAAGAAGTCCATTCTCAGAGAGAGTATCGAGGAAGAGGAAAGAGAGGAAGAAAGAAAAAGACACTATAAAATGAAGTATTCAAGAGAGAGAATTGGGAGATAATAATGGAGGATAAATGGATTAGGGAATAGAAATAGGGAATAAATAGAATGATAGTAAAGTGATAGAATACCAGGACTAGATAATCTATAGAACATGTTTATTGGAAGAAACATGAAATATGAATAGAATGGCAATGAAAAGGTGAGTGAAATGAAAAATAATGATAAAAAAGTAAAGTTATGAAACCCCTTTCTCGATGCAGTGAATTTCTGGCCTACTATTAACTATTGATTGATCAATTTCATTTTCTAATGATACCTACTCTTATTTTTATTTGATGTAATGAAGCTTATATGAGTCATATTCTTGTGCATAGTAAATGGGAGAACAAATTCATGTGCGTTCCGAACGACCAGGAAGTAGATTGAGATATAATTGTCAGTTAGTGCAGCTTACCAATGAATTCACCCATCCAACGGAGGTACTGAGATCACGTCATTTAACTAATATGAGAATTATCATGTTCACATCAACCATTGAATCGACTTATTGAAGTATGAACTTTTGAATATAACAAAA
Source organism: Nilaparvata lugens (assembly GCF_014356525.2). NCBI lineage: Eukaryota > Metazoa > Arthropoda > Insecta > Hemiptera > Delphacidae > Nilaparvata > Nilaparvata lugens. Next base: position 11,925,737 of record NC_052515.1, read on the forward strand.
ATGAAATGGAAAGATGATTTATAGGATTATTGAAAAACAGCATAGTTTGATGGAAAGAGGGATATCCTATTAGAAGATGATGATTATATGTATGATTGGCTGCAGCTTCCTTCTTCTTCTTCTTCTTCTTCTTCTTCTTCCCTCTTCTTCTTCTTCTTCTTCTTCTTCTTCTTCTTCTTCTTCTTCTTCTTCTTCTTCTTCTCTTCTTCTTCTTCTTTTTCTTCTTCTTCTTCCTCCCTCTTCTTCTTTCTCATCTTTATCTTATTTTTCTTCTGCACCAAAGCGCAATGTGTTTGCACCAGCATTCACTACATAACCGGCATAGAAGAGTGAGAGAGTGACTTATTTGACAGCTAATCTGTTCTGTACTGGATCGACTGTGCTGCACTTTCTCACTCACTCTCTCTCTTTTTGTTTTTGTCAGCAAATTTGTAGTATAACAGCACAAGGCATGCGCAGACGTAGGACGTCTTGCAGTGCATTTGACAGTGTTTGTCTTCTCCCAGCGTCGTCTGACATTTTATTTATTTATTTCGCTTTATTTCAACAAATTTATAACAAGCTGAGAGGTGCATCACAGCTTGGGGTGTACCAACAAGGTCGCATCTTCTCTATTCTCACGGTTTTCACTCTCTCACTCCTCATTCACTTTCTCTCTCTTCTTCTTATCTCTCTTTTCCTCCATCTTCTCTCTCCTTTCCCATCACGTTTCATCACTTACTCTCTTTCTCTTTCTCCCTTCTCTTCTAATTTCAGTCTGTGTGCACCGTTCTCTCCTCTCTTCAGCGAATTACAGATGAATAGATAGATAGATTAATGAGCATTTACTGCCTACCGAATCAGGGGATCTGCAACTTGTCAAAGATATGTTCAGAAAGTATTAACACTCTCGTAGTAGCAAAGATTAATTTATACAATAAAGCATTTAATCGGTCGTAATTCAAGTGAATAGAATCATAATAAATTTAATAGCAGTATTCTTACTAAATTTCTCATCTATATAATTATATATAAAAGCGAAATGGCACTGACTGACTGACTGACTCACTCGCAGAACTAAAAATCTACCGGACCAAAAACTTTCAAATTCGGTAGGTATGTTCAGTTGGCCCTTTAGAGGCGCACTAAGAACGGATTTGGAAAAATTTCCAAAGATACGCCCAAAATTAGCGGTTTTCTAGCGTTTTTTTAGCGTTTCTCAGCTTTATTGAGAACAAATGAACATAAATTGTTCAAATTTAGTACAGAGGTACAGAAGCTCAGCTAGGGTGTAATAATGTTGTGGTTGGAGGAATTTGAAGGAATTAGAAATAGAAGGAATAATAGAGTGTAATAATGTTGTGTTTGGAGGAATCTAAAGGAATTGGAAATAGAAGGAATAATAGAAAAAATAGAAAGGGAATAGAAAGGGAATAGAAGGAATAGCAAAGGAAAAGTAGGAGGAATTAGCAATAACGACAAAGATACGCCCAAAATTAGCGGTTTTTCAGCGTTTTTTTTGCGTTTCTCAGGTTTATCGAGAAAAAATGAACAGAAATTGTTCAAATTCAGTACAGAAGCTCAGCTAGGGTGTAATAATGCTGTGTTAGGAGGAATTTGAAGGAATTAGAAATAGAAGGAATGATAGAAAAAATAGAAAGGGAATAGAAGGAATAGCAAAGGAAAAGTAGAAGGTATTAGCAATACCGTAACGTCAAAGATACGCTCAAAATTAGCGTTTTTCCAGCGTTTATTAACGTTTTCTCAGCTATATCGAGAACAAATGAACATAAATCGTTCAAATTTAGTACAGAAGCTAAGCTATGGTGCAATAATGTTGTGTTAGAAGGAATTTGAAATAACGCCAAAGATACGCCCAAAATTAGCGGTTTTTGCGTTTTCTCAATTCTTTCATCAAGTAATAAACAGAAAATGTTCAAATTTGGTACAGAGGTTTAACTAGGGTTCAAAAATGTTGTGATGAGGTGACTAATATTTCATCAAAGATACGCCCAAAATCAGCTTTTTTCTAAGCTTTTCTGCGTTTTCTCAGTACTTTGACTTTCTGATGGAATGAAGCATGGTCAAGTTGAAAATGCAGGCGAGCGAAGCGTGCACGCCGATCTCATTTTTGGACGATCCAGTCGGTGGTCCAGGGGGCGGAGCCCCCTGGCTAGACGGATATGGCGAGCGAAGCGAGCCTGACGGCTAGTTTTTTTATAAAACTACAATAATTATCCGAATATTTGATTAGCCGGATGGGGTTTAGTCCCAATCGATTCGGTACTATTGTAATGTATTCTAAACAGATGTGAACGCAAGCTTCAGGTGAATATTTCATTTTTGGACGATCAAGTCGGGGGTACAGGGGGCGGAGCTCCCTGGCTAGACGGATATGGCGAGCGAAGCGAGCCTGACGGCTAGTTTTTTATAAAACTACAATAATTATCCGAATATTTGATTAGCCGAATGGGGTTTAGTCCCAATCGATTCGGTACTATTGTATTCTAAACAGATGTGAACGCATGCTTTAGGTGAGTATTGCCAAAAAAAAGAAAAAAAATACCCAAGAAAATGAAGTCATCAGAATAATGTTAAGTGACACAATATAACCTACATCATTTAGACTGTTGTATAAATTAGAATTGGAACCGTTTTGGGCTTATAAGCCTGTGGTACTTTTCTGTAAGTTGGGTAATTCTAAATGAATTAATATATAGAATAGAATGAATACAAACATTATTTATTTCCCATAGCATGAGAGAACTGAGTATTTCCCCAAGAAATAGTCATTTTTCCTATGAACGCAAGATACAAGTATTTCGTATATTTAGTTTTGCATGGAAACTTGACATTATTTATTCAAAAATGAGTCACGTGGAAGGATATGCCCATTCAACATCCAAGAATGACACAGAAACTATCCGTATATGCATACCAAACTGACAATGCCCGCATACGTATTATCACAAGAAACATATTACACAGAAATAAAGTCATCAACTTATGCTACAGCATAATAACACATATATGAGGGCGAAAGAATTAAGACATGAATTAGCATTTCAGAATTATGAATACGAAATCTACCGAAAACCACTGCAAACGGAATAATAAGAAGTTGGATTATAGCTTTATTATTCAACTTGTGATTTTTCAGGATTTTGTGTTGTCAAATATAGTGCTCTGACAGTGATCTTTGTTAAGTCCCATATTTTCACAACAATATGGTTGTGGGAACAATTTTTATTGTATGATAAATTTATTTTTAAAAGTCAAAGATTTTTCTATAACAGGAGTTCATCCCTACAATTCTCAGATATTTCTGCTATTATTACAGGAAGAATTTACTTATTCTTACAGAAATCGACGAGAAAATTTATTAAGACAAAAATACTTTCTTAGGAGTGTTAAGAAGTTTTTAGAGTTTTGGATTGATCTGAGATTTGTACCTGGTATTGAACTGGGATTTGTTCCCAGGACTGAACTGGGATTTGTACCTGAGATTGAACTGGGATTTGTACCTGGGATTGAACTGGGATTTCTACCTGGGATTGAACTGGGATTCGTACCTGGGATTGAACTGGGATTTGTAACTGGTATTGAACTGGGATTTCTACCTGGGATTGAACTGGGATTCGTACCTGGGATTGAACTGGGATTTGTAACTGGGATTGGACTGGGATTCGTACCTGGGATTGAACTGGGATTTGTACCTGGGATTGAACTGTTTCATAGTGAGATACTATTATATTTATGTAAAATATAAATTATGAAAAATGTCAGTATTTCTTATGAATAAGATCAATACTCCCCATTCAAACAATGTTGATAACTTGAAATTTAATAAATCCTCCTATAGACCTTACTAAAAGCGGTGCTCAGTAGAGGGATAATAAATAAATTATCCTCCTTCAATTTCTTCTAACTTCTTAAATTTGTTATTGATTTCTTCTATCAATCTATTTTGTAAATTGAATTTTTGTCATACTCAATTGCAGCTGTTTTCCATGCATTGAATCAAGCCGGTAAACAGCTGTTTGCCGAACAACAAAACATGTGATTTTCATTACAGCATACTATACTGTAAAGAGATCATAATGTTCTCTTTACAGTCGAGTATGTTAGGACTCTACTGAGTCCTTATAACATCTGAGTAATTAATATACTACCTAAATAATTAAAGAACTCATTCAAGGAGTTTCAAGTTATAAGAACTCATCTGAAATCTTATAATTTAGGCCTTTATTATTTTATTTGAGCTCGAAGGGTCTGTCTGTTATGAACTAGGCGCTACGGGCTAGGTCATGTTTATAGAATACAGTAGCTAGAGCAGCAGCAGGTAATGGTTTCTCAGCAATATTATTCTTTCTCAGATAAGTATGACAGAAAATATTGTACGTAACTTGTACGGTAACGTATTAACCGCATTCGTATGATAATTCTGCCATCAACTACGTTTCGGGCAGAAACAATCATACTTATCGTTACCGGACTTGTTACGTAAAGTACTATTTCAACTTATTAATCTTCTATTATGAAGTTCTTCTTGTTAGGTGTGATTCAAGTTATTCTTGTTATGATTCCTTTCGTTAATTATTAAATTATACCCAACATTGTATTTTTGTCAATTATTATTGAATCAAATCCACTAATTTATTTTCAAAATGATGTAGTTTTCAATTCAGAATTCTTGTTCATCACTGAATACATAACAATGAATCCATTTTCAAGACAAACTATGATATCATCTTTTGCGAATTTGATATGAAGTCCCAAGATTTATATCTGAAGCTTGAAAAAGTTTCTTTTTTGTCTCAATTCGCCAAGTCGAGTTTTATGATACAATATTCAAATCAAGATAGAACTCGCTTTTGTTTCCTTCATCCACACATGTTTTTGTGTCTTTTATCTTTTAATCTTCATTCTTTCATTTTTCTTTTTGTTATTGTTGTCACTCATTTTCTCTTTCTTTTTATAGCTGTTGAACCAGACATGGGTAGATATATTCAATGCTTCTTTTTATCCTTACTTCTTCTAATGTTCTTTCTCTCTCTTGTTCATCCTTTTACCACTAATTTCACTACTTCTCCTCCTGCTATTTCTTCTCTAACACCTTATTCTCAACTTCCTCATTCTCCTTATCATTCTTTTCCTTCATCCCACTCTTCTTCTTCTTTTTCCACTACATCACCTTCTCCTCCTCTTCCTCCTTCTCCTTCTCCTCCTCCTAATCATTTTTCTTCTTCTTCCCTCTCCCCTTCTCCTTTTGCTCATCATTCTTCTCCTACTTCATCACCTTCTCCTCCTCTCTCCCCTTATTCTTCTTCTCCTTCTCATCCTTCTCCGCCTTCTTCTCATTCTCCTCTCCTCTTTCTCCTCCTCCCCCATCTCTTTATAATTTACTCATCACCCTCTTTACCACTTCCTTCTTCACCAACCCTTGCACTTCCATTTTCTTCTCCATTTCTTCTTCTTCTCTTCTTCTTCTTCTTCTTCTTTTTCTTCTCCTTCTTCTTCTTCTACATCTCTTCTTCTCTTTCACTTTTGTGTTCTCCTACTTCTGTTTCTCCATCTTTCTCTTCTCCTTCTCCTTCTTCATATTCCTCTTCTCTTCTTCTTCTTCTTTTTCTTCTCCTTCTTCTTCTCCATATCTCTTCTTCTCTTCTTCTTCTTTTTCTTTTCATTCTTCTTCTCCTCTCAAATCTTCTTCCCCTTCCCAACATTCTTCTCCTTCACTACATCATACTCTATCTCCTCCCCTTCTCCTTCTTCTTCTCCTTCTTTACCTTCTCCTTCTCCTACCAATCCTCATTCTCCTCTTGATTTCCCATCTCTTTCTCTCATTCTTTCATTTTTTCCCTCTCTTACTTTTCCCGTTCCCTCCAACACGCTTCTTCATCAATTCACCGTCATCTTTGTCTCTCCTTCATCTCTCTCTCTCCATATTCTTCTTTCCAATTAGTTATTTCTTCTCTCTTGATTCTCTCCCATTATCGCAGTACATTCTCCAGATAAGTTTCCATTTATTAGGATTTTAAACCTTTCTGCACAAAAAACTGGTCTCATAAAACAAAGGCTCTCAGCTAGCAGCTGATATTTATTCAAATTCCTCTAGTTTATTGTTTGAGTCACTTGATTGATGTCATATTATCTTCAGAACAAAATCTTTTCTTTTTCGCGAAACTATAAAAGTGGTTGGTCTGCGAGATAAAATTGCATATATTTTACAGAATAATTTGAATAAATTTTGCACAATAATGGAGTTTGTTGGAAAATCCTTGTGACATCCATCAAGATTATCAAGTGATGTGTCATGGTGTCTTGTCATAATTCACTCAAACGTTTGTCTTCTTGAATTTCTTTGAAAGGTTTTAATGCAATTTCTGTTGTCTTGAACTTCGACGGATGTTTGTGATTAATTTGTGTCGTAAAAATAATAACAATGAATAACTCTTAGAAACAGAAGATTTTGTAAGATTTGAAGAGAATTATCCAAGTTGAAAGTGGTATCTGATCGTTGATTATCATCATTGTAGAGAACAAAACGTGAATAGAGTGAGCTATGTAGAGGTGCGTACAGATATACGCACCGCGAACATGAGCAATTCATTTTTAATCAGCTGACTATATCAGTATTTTTACAGAAACGGTATAAGATATAGATTATAAAAAGCTTGGCATCAGCTGATTGAAGTGAATTGCTCATGTTCGCGGCGCGTGAATCTGTACGCACCTTTGGGTATGACACAATACTTCACATAGTTGCTTATGAAGACATGTCTACTATTGTAATGACTAATCAGTGTGAGTTGCGTCATAAGCAACAATATGAAGTATTGTGACTAAACGTGTCTCATCATGTCTTGTCTTCACTAACTGGTTTGTGTCTAGCCTAAATGGATCCATAATACTTCAACATAAATATTGTACAACATTATATTGTTATCTAACACAAATAAAATGATGTTGTCTAACGTTATTTCCTTTTTAATTGCTTAGCATTATTGTGTATTATTGTATTATTTTCTATTGAATTGTATTGCGTTTGTCAGAAAAGGAATGTATTTATTCAAGTTATGTTAACAAAAATTTGAAATATCAGATTTCACTATGAAAAAAATCTGGTGTGGCGCACTCACACCGTTATGAAAATTGATCACCTGACGCTAGTGTACACGCGCATCTCAAGTCTAATATTCAAAGATCTGCCAGCTGGTGACAGGACAATAGCGCTGGAGACACACGAAGTCTGCTATCTCTTCATAGTGAATGATTTAATAGAATCAACAGTTGCCATTGGATAATCACATTTTCTCGAATTTCGAGCTTAATTTCAATTTTAGGTGAAAATGTTACTCAACGATAATTGTAGAGATTTTTATGCTCAATCTTCTCCACTCGAATTTTTTTGTTTAAATTGTATCTGAAGCCTGATAATTGGGAATCTGAAATCCAACTTTGCATGGATGGGGCGGAGCTCCTGGAATTTTTACAGATATGGGACTTATGACAATTGATAGAGCTTATCAATGACTATTCCAGGTATGAATTTAATCAAAATCGTTGGAGCCGTTTTCGAGAAAATCGCGAAAAACCCTGTTTTTGACAACGTTTTTGCCATTTTAGCCGCCATCTTGAATTGCATTTGATCGAAATTGGTCCTTATATTGTAAGGACCTTAAGTTCCAAATTTCAAGTCATTCCGTTAATTGGGAGATGAGATATCGTGTACACAAACGCACATACACCAATACCCAAAAACCACTTTTTTGGACTCAGGGGGACCTTGAAACGTATAGAAAACATGAAATTAGGGTACCTTAATTTTTTTTTGGAAAGCAATACTTTCCTTACCCATGGTGATAGGGCAAGGAAAGAAAGTAATAGTATATTTAAAATAGTCAGTAATTATAGTAGTAATAATCTACTCTTACATGAAAACAATGAATCTTACACTACCGCTTTCTAAATATTCATAATTTAGAGGTAATCAATCAATGCTCCGCAAGGGTTAAACTGGATACTATTTCAGATTCAATTAATTTGAATTTACTTATCATAATTCATTGTATCTAATGTGAAACAATATACGTTTTTAATCATCATCAACTAGCAGATAACCCGTGCTCTACCAGGGTCCAATTAAAAACTTGACAAAACTGAAAACTTGGCCTATTGAGATCTTGAAAATTTGAAATTGGCCTTTAAAACCATCCTTGCTAAATTAAGACTCGATTTGAAAAATTTCAAGTTAATCAGTCTAGTAGTTTAGACGTGATGATGCGTCATTCGTGAATTTCCTGTCCCGTATGAAAATGAGCCGGTTAGAATATAGAGTGATAATTATTTGGAAGTTGGAATACGAATAGAGCTGATATTTCCGAATGTTTTCAAGTAGACAAGTTTTTGAAATGTGATAGAGTGAAGAATACTGAATTAGAGCGGAACGGATAGAGTTCTCGAAAATCAGTCTGACAGTTTATTATGTATTTAATGATATGAGTGGTTATTAAGTTGGCTTCTTGTATTGAACAAGGGGATTAAAATGAATTAGCAGGATTGGAGTTTGAAGCTGGATTATATTCTCTGGTTATGAAGCCACATTGAGTGTCAGAGTCAGTGACCGATACCGTGAAAAAATAATTCATATGAGTTCTTATGGGACTATTTCTACTAAGCCCGACCGACAAGTATGAATAGTCCGATTAGAACTTATGTGAATTATATTCTCACTGTACCCGACACGTTTTACTAATACTGATATGTGAGACTTTGCTTCAGTTTCTGTAGACTGAAACGGATTGAAGTAAAATTATATAACTATTATTTAACGAAAATCATAAATAAATGCTGCAAATCACCCCGAAGACTTCTGCTACTGCAGACATTGACAACAGGGTTTACATAAATAAATGCATTCTCGAAGTAAAATTATCAGATTATTTAGACATTTTTACACTTCTATTCGATCAATGCATTTTGTTCATTACTATTATTTTTCACTCTTCATGTATTCCTAGTTAGAATTGGAACAAATCTAATTATTCCCTTATCAATCTTGTAATTTCTGCAAACATCAATCTGTTTTTATTACTGTACATATGAATAAATTTGTGAGAAGGAAATTTCCAACAAACGTAATGGTATGAACTGCCAAAAACTAAGAAAGAGAGAAACTAACAATTTGAAGATCCTTCCTCAGGCTATACCAATAGTAGTAATAGCAATACGATATTTGGAAACATGATCTATTATTGACTAAATTCCTATAAAATCTGTTGAAACCATAGATAAACGATAGCATAAGTAGATATCCCATGGTATAGGGCGTTTATGTCGCAACTTTTACTGTTATCTCAAGCCGATAGTTCACGTAGTTCTTTCCTATGCAGCTGTGTGGAGCTGGTAGTCTCTCAAATTGTGCCGTTCCTACACTCTCACCCCAACAAAACAGTAAAAATTGACAATAATCGACAGTAATCGGCTTGAGATAACAGTCAAAGTTGCGACATAGACGCCCTATACCATGGGATATCTACTAATTTTCTCATGTTGAACACAGTGTATTGAAGCGATAATGTTGGCTTGAAGTGATAAACAAGCACAATGTGGAGATAAATTTAGTAGGTGACAAAGCATTTTAGACAAATCCATTAGCTCTAGTAAATGAACCATGTAATGCTATATTGTTCACATTCGTTTACTTATCATCATTCTTTCTCTCTGTCTCTTTTTGACCGCCCAATCTTCATATCTCTTTAATGCTGTATTTTATTTACTCTTCTCCGACTTTTTCTCTTCACTCTTCTCTTCCTTTCCTTTGATTCTCACATCACAGTTTCTCTTCTTTTTTCTTATCCATCGTCTTCTTCTTCTTCTTCTTCTTCTTCTTCTTCTCTTCTTCTTCTTCTTCTTCTTCTCTTCTTCTTCTTCTTCTTCTTCTTCTCTTCTTCTTCTTCTTCTTCTCCTTCTCCTCCTCCTTCTCCTTCTCCTTCTTCATCTCCTTCTCTTCTCCTTCTCCTTCTTCATCTCCTTCTCTTCTCCTTCTCCTTCTCCTTCTCCTTCTCTTCTCCTTCTCCTTCTTCATCTCCTTCTCTTCTCCTTCTCCTTCTCCTTCTCTTCTCCTTCTCATTCTCCTTCTCCTTTTCCCATGTCTCCTCTACTCCCTCTTTTACTCTTCTCCATCACTTCTACTCATCCTCGTGCTTCTCCTTCACCTAGTCCTCCTTCTTTTCCATTTTCTCCTTTTCTCTCCTTCCTTCACCTACTCCTCCTTTTCCTTCTTTCCACCCTCCTCTTCCTACTCCTCTTCTCCTCCACTTCCTTCTTCGACTCTTCCTCCTCCTTCTCCACCACCACTTCATCTTCTTCTTACTTCTCCCCCTTCTCACCATACTCCTCCACCTCCTACTTCTACATCATCTTGTTGTTACAACAGTTAGCAAGCTATTTTACTCCTCTAAATAACAAATGGATTAATATGTGTTGACAGTGCTCAATTTTGTCTAATGAGACGTGGTCTGCCAAAGTCAATTGAACATTCACTCAAATTGTTTATTGTCCCCGATTTATCGACCATTTCTATTGTCCCTTTGTTTAATGTCGATTGCACATTAGCTTCTGCACCCAATGAAAGACAAAGGCTTTTTAACGGCCTATCTATTTTCTATTGTTGTCTTTTCGCTCTTTTCAATGATCCGTTTCATCTTGGCAATTCGATTCTTTCTCTTTACATGCATTTTAAGCTCTCTCTCTCTCTCTATCACCTCTGTTCAGTCATTATTATTTGAAATAAATCAATTCTACTCTTTGTATTCACTCTCTCCATCTACTTTTGTTAAATTTCTCTTCTTTAGTCCCAATATTTTAAATTATATCTTATAGTTTTATTCTCTCCAATACTGCCTTCTCACTCAATTTTCTTTCTCAGTTGCTTTTCCGTCCTGCTTCTCTCCCTTCTCTCACATTTCCTGCAATACAGTTCTTCTCTTTCAACTTCCTTTTTGTTTTCTCTCTCTTAAGAATAATAATTATTGTTTTAGTGTGTTCCTCTTCTCCCTGTCTTACTATTCTTCCTTCAATCCGTCCAAGTCACTTTCGTTTAACCTTTACTATCCTTCTTCTTCTACTTCTTCTCCTACTTCTTCTCCTACTTCTTCTCCTTCTCCTTCTTCTTCTTCTTCTTCTTCTTCTTCTTCTTCTTCTCTTCTTCTTCTTCCTCTTCTTTCATATTCTTCTTCTTCTTTCTCCATCATATTCTTTCTCTTCTCACTTCTCTACCTTTCCTCACCTTTCTGCTCAAATGGTATATCCTCTCCCTACCTCTTATTATTTTATTACAATCTTCACATATTCTTCCTATTTCCCTGTAACTCTTTCTATATATTCCTCTCTCACTCACTCACTCTCTCACATACTTTCTCTTTCATCCTCTCACTCACTCTCTATTCCTACTTCTACACTTTCCATTTTTCATTCTCTACACAAGATTCATCTTGTTTGTCTGTGCTAAGTGAGTATAATGCCTGATAATGCAGCCCTTTGTCATTTATCCTTCCACTAGTTTTTCTCCCCCTCTCTCTTACTCATTCTCCCCGCACACTCACTTCTCCCATCCTCCTCCTCCTCCTCCTCATTCCCCTCCTCCTCTCACTCTTGCATCATCATTCTGCTATTATTCGGCTGTTTTTCTGAAGGTACAGCATGACTAGCATATTCTACGATAAGTGATGCCATTGTTGTTGAATATGTTTGTTGGGAGATGAACATTATTTATTATGTTACACTTCAACAACAGATAAGATTCATTACTGTTTGTTATAACTCTTTGTAAATACTGTAGGCTACTCCTTTCATGCATACGATGTAAGTGTGATGTCTTTCGCAAACCACTGCGATTCGCAGACGGTGACAGGTGCGAGAGAATTTTCAAGCCGTGTTTGGATGGTTGAAATCGTTGCCGTTGACGTCAGCGAATCGCAGTTTAGTTCACAAGGCTTCAGTAAACGTTTATCAGAGATTGACAATGGTGTAATAACCGAAACCGGTCTTTCTAATTATCAATAAATCAGTGGTTTTTTGACAATTTCAAAGTCTTTTTCATTCAATATGAATAATTACCACAATATCAACATTCAATAAGAAATGTTGAAGTTTACAAGGCTATTGTCTGATAGTGAGCTTGTATTCAGTATTGTTCAATTATTGAGAGTACTGTACTTGTATGTAAAATACTCTGACACAATATAAAACCATGAAGTTCCACGCCTAATTATAACCGAAGAAAATGGAAATATTTTTACTCCTATTGTATGTTACAACCAAAGAGAATATGGAGGTATTACTCCATTTCACTATTTTATAACTGAGAAACGTCAAAAATGACAAGGCATTAATGACTACCTCATAAAGTTGAATTTATAGGAAAATGGTTGGCTCTCTAGTCCGCTGCAGAATTAAGTCATCCAAGCCAGCCAAGTATTAAGATGCTTCAGAAATGCACTCGACTTAAAACAAAGGCTTTGGAAATGAGTCTATTGTTACTTGCAGCTTAAAATAACCGGACAGCTAAGAGATAGTTCCGATGGTCTATTCTTATGCTTCCTCTCATGTTTCCTCTTTCTCTCTCTTTCCTCTCTCTTCTCTCTTTTGTTCCAGTCTCGTTAATGAGATGACGATGGATGTATAAACGGCTTGGAGCAGTCGTTGAGAGCAAACTTTTTTTTTGTGTAGTTGAGAAGTTGATATTGTGGTAATTATTCATATTGAATGAAAAAGACTAAGAATTGTCAAAAAACCACTGATTTATTGATAATTAGAAAGACCGGTTTCGGTTATTACACCATTGTCAATCTCTGATAAACCAACTCTAAAACTAAGTATAAAACAAACTAGTTAGTTTATCAGAGATTGACAATGGTGTAATAACCAAAACCCGTCTTTCTAATTATCAATAAATCAGTGGTTTTTTGACAATTTCTTAGTCTTTTTCATTCAGTTTAGAGCAAAGGTGGAAGGTGGGAGAATGGGAGGAAGAGGGTGGTGATGGGGAGGAAGGATGATATGAGGAGTTAGATTAGATTAGATTAGATTTCTTTTTATGTGTCTTACAATATTTACTGGCTTATACACTAATAACATTAAATGACGGTAATGCTGATTATTCAACGAATTTTACAAAGTATAAAGAATTGATCAATTAGAATGAAGATTAAATGCAATTAGAATAACGATAATATAAAATTGTAATATGAAACTTCATGAATCGGCGGTGTTTCAACAAATAATTGTCGATTCTCTAATAAGGATATAAAATAATATCCTTCCCATAAACACACGACTGGGAATGAGAGAGTGTAAAAGGAAAAAAGTATGAGAGGAGAGAGGAGAAAGAAAGACGAAGTGGAGATAGAAAAGAGAAGTAGAATGGATAGAAAACGGGATGGAATAGTACGAGAAGAAGAAGAGGAAAAAATGAGAAAGATAAAAAAGAAGAAAATGGAGAAGAGGTAGTGAAAAAGGGAGAGGTAGAGGTAGTAGTGTTGAAAGAGGAAGAGAAAGTGAGAAGGAGAAGGAAATTGAGAAGCAGGGAAACAGGAAAAGAGAGAAAAAGGAATATATGAAACGAAAAACATGAAGAAAGAAACTAAGCATGAGGAGAAGAATGAGGGAAATTGGTAATTTATAACACCTAAAGGAGACATGAGAGAGAAAAATTAGATGGAATGGGAGAATGAAAAAAATAGCAGCCAAGCAGAATGAAGGATAAATTTGGAGAAAAAAATGGTGATAGGTAGTAGAAATGGGATAAGAAGAATGAGGAGGATGAGGGTGATCGGAACTGATGAAGTTGAAAAATAGTGGAACAGAAAGAAGAAGAAGAATGTGAAGGAGGAGAAGGTAAGGAGAAGAAGAAGAAGAAGAAGAAGAAGAAGGAGGAAAAGGGAAGAAGAAAAAGAAAATGAAGGTGAAGAGAGGGGAGAAAAAAAGAAGAAGACAGAAAAGAACAATAATATATGTGGAAAAGGGGTAGAGAAGTACCTATGTGGATGATTCTAAGATCAATATAAAATTTTTCATTGTTGCACTTTTGATCGTTTTTGAATATTCAATTCAGGACTTCTATTCCATTAGTGAAACAAAAAAATATATAATATCAAAGAAAATATATGGTTGGAATTAAAAATTTGATGTTTTTTAATTATTAATGTAAGATATTACCTATTCTATCCAAACAGAAGAAGTTGGATCCTATAAAACTGTCTTGATCATTTGCTGAAGCTATCTAACATAAAATCACGAAAGTAAAATAAGCTAGATGTTAAAATTCACCTTTACTGAACTGTCATTAACTGGCAAGAATTAATTATTTATTCTATAGTGAGATACAGCGATGATATTCTTAATATTTATTCCAGGATATGTATTTTAAGTAAATATCAAAGCTATAAAAAGTTACTCTGCTAATAACTCATATGCAACAAAAACGTAAGACATGAAATAAAAAGAATTCATAGAGGAATTTACATTGGAGTGGTATTTAGCATTTTATGGGACTAACTATGGTTAGCAACTTATATGCCAATTGTTTCTAAAGTTTAGCAAATATTTCAGAGGGAAACAGACGTTCTGTTATCATAGGTATATTATATGGATGACGTAATTTTATGAAAGAAATATTATTTGAAATGCTTTGATGCATCTTATGCAAATTTTGCTGGATGTTGATGCAAGTCCGAAGTGCATCTCTTTTTCTTCTAATTATTCTTCCTCTTCTACTTTTTTATTCTATTCCTTCTTCTCTATCTTCTTCTTTTTCTTTTTTTCTTTTTCTTTCTCTTTTTCTCCTTCTTCTTCTTTCTCTTCTACTTTTTCTTATTCTATTCCTTCTTCTCCTTCTCCTCCTTCTCCTCCTCCTCCTTCTACTCCTTCTACTCCTCCTCCCCATCATCCACCTCCTTATTCTCTTCCTCCTCCTCCTTGTTCTCCTTTCCCTCCTCCTTCTCCTCCTCCTCCTTGTTCTCCTTTCCCTCCTCCTTCTCCTCCTCCTCCTTGTTCTCCTTTCCCTCCTCCTTCTTCTCTTCCCCCTGCTTCTCCTTCTCCTGCTCATCCTCCTCCTCCCACACCTCTTTATCTTCATTTTCATCTTCTTCTTTTTCATCTTCTTGTTTTTCATCTTCTCATTTCATTTCTTTCTCATCTTCATCTTCTGTTCTGCGTCTTCATCTTCACCTACTTCTCTATCACCTCCTCCTCCACCTCTTCCTTCCCCTACTTCCCATCACCTTTTTCTCCTCCTCCTCGTTCCCCTTCCCCCTTCTGCTCATAACACTTCTTCAAGTAAATAATAATGGTGATGATAAATTCCTATTGGATGCTGATTAATGATCTACTTTTGTTTTCATGATTTTCTCAGTGAATCCCCGCTGTTTACTCAAACTGACTTACTGGCAAACCTTCAGTAAAATTGGTAAGGTTGTTGTAAACAACTTGAATTATTTGTAAGAACAGCTCCAGGATAAACATATTGTATACTTCAAGTAGAATAAAATATTAGCCTACATGAATAGTGGACAGCTATGTAGATATAGATCTTGAAACATATTGAGTGTTTCAAATGATTGAATATATGGAAAGTAGAAACCTATATAGTTATACATAGATCATTGTGCGGAAGATATTGAGTGATTCAATTGAAAAATTATGTACAGTTTAAATCTATGTAGGTACAGCTATATATAGAGCGCATAGAACATGAATCAAGTAAACTTTTTACTATGGGTATGGTGGTACATCAATCTCTTGAGGAACTGTCACTATAATTTAGATGATTATTTCATGTTCTTTGATGAGGTTTAGACTGAAAATTACAATGCAGATTGAATAATATGATATACAGTTAATCAAGTATGTTATTATCTGAGGCTTCGATAGAATGACATAACAGATAAATGTTGTATTTCAAGTATTTAAGACTTTGTTTTGTATGTTCTACATGTCGCCATGTTCTAATGTCAATTTAGGAAAAAAGCTGATTCAGGTTAGAATCTGTTATCAATAATATTGAGGGTACTCAATTACTTTTTATAGAATTACCAAGACAACATGCACTCACGATAATTTATATTTCTAAAAAATTTTTGTCTTTTCTCCATCTGTTAAATGTTAATATTTTATTTTTACTTTCCTTGCACTATGACCATAGGTAAGGAAAGTATTGCTTCCCGAAAAAAATTAAGGTAACCCAATTTCTTAATTTCTATACGGTTCAAGGTCCCCTGAGTCCAAAAAAGTGGCTACCAAAAGTACCACAAGTCCCATATCTGTAAAAATTTCAGGAGCTGCGCCCCATCTATGCAAAGTTTGATTTTAGATTCCCAATTATCAGGATTCAAATACAGTTTAAACAAAAAATTTCAAGAGGAAAAGATTGAGAATGAAAATCTCTACAATTAATGTTCAGTAATATTTTCACCTTGAATTGAAAATAAGCTGGAAGTTAAAGAAAATAAGATTATTAAATTGCAAACTGTTGGCAACTGTTGATTCTATTAAATCATTCACTATGAAGAGATAAGATAGCAGACTTCGTGTGTCTCCAGCGTTATTGTCCTGTCACCAGCTGGCTTAGATCTTTAAAAAAATAGTAGACTTGAGTTGCGCTAGAACACTAGCGTCAGTTGATCAATTTTTATAACGGCAAGGAAAGTTGTGTGAGTGCGCCACAACATATTTTTTTTCAAGAAGATGGTTTTGGAAGTCCGATTGATTTTATACTTCAACATTGTTATTGGAAGATTGATTTTATTGAAGTCCGATTGATTTCATACTTCAACATTGTTATTGGAAGTTTGATTTTATTGAAGTCCGATTGATGTATATTTCAACATTGTTATTGAAAGAATAATATTGAATATGAATTTGCAAACAGACTTTTGTCTTCATCGCCCATTACTTTACAAGCTGAGTTTGAATATCATTTCTTCATAGAAAGGTCAATGTGAAAAGTTTTCAAAAGGGAAACTTGTAAAGAGAATAAAGATAATTTATTGTTTTTACTTGTTATTCAGATAGACTGTTTACTTGTTCTTTATTAATTTGTACAGGGCTACATGATTGATGGAAATTAAGGGTACTTAGTTTGCAGCACGGAGCTCTATGCCTGATGCTATTTTAATATAAAAAAGGAGCACGCTGTTGCCGTTTTTATGTTGTTTATGTCTATCAAAAAGGCTTACGCTCTTTTCTGTTTCTTTTGTCACACAATTAGCTCACAGGCTCTCTGGATTGTGTAAAATGTGGCAGCACTGTACTCCATAAGAGCAATTCTGCAATCTTGAGGTGCATACAGATATACGCGCCGCGAACATGGGAAATTCACTTTTAATCAGCTGACTATATCTGTATTTTTACAGAAACGGTGAAATACAGATATTAAAAAGCTAGGCATCAGTTGATTTAAAGTGAATTGCTCATGTTCGCGGCGCGTAAATCTGTACACACCTTAAGGTTTGAACAGACAATAGTAACTTAATTCTATATTAAAAATAAATCCATGTATTCACACATGACTGTTTTAATAAATGGATGAATGATTGTAGTCTACTGGTATACAAGACACATTCTAATATCAACGGGACCGCGTCAAACTGGGCTGGCGACAAAGTGGGCTGACGACAAACTGGGCTGGTTTTCCAGCCCAGTTTGTCGTTGCATGCACCGCCAAACTAGGTTTTGAAAAAATGGTTGGTTAAAATTCTCAAACTAGGGAGCCCCCTCCTTGATTTAATTATCAATAATAATTATTTATAATTTATCATGTATAATGTACCTATGTCTTCTGCAAATATGAAGAGTACTTTGTCTTCATAATCCCAGCAGGTATCTGTCTGTAAAACACCTATGTATAAACTAATCACATCAGGACTTAAAAGTAGCCCAGTTTGACGGCGTGCTACTTTGTCGGTAGCCCACTATGTCGTCAGCCCAGTTTTTCGTCAGCCCAGTTTGTCATCGTCCCATATCAACCACATATAAAGACCTACTTATCAGAAAGCTTAGAGCCCTCAGATGATGATTGGTGATATGTGAGAGAACCGGATGATATATGTGAGTACCCTAAATAGCCCTACATGACTGGACACTTTTCACCCTAACCCAGGCCCTAGGCGTCAGCTGATAAAATGTACCAACATGCTCACCACTACCAAATTACTAACAAAAATAAACATCACCAGCTGATAGTACAGGCCTGCCATGTTGATTGATTAATGCATCCTAACTAGTCCATGAATGGGAGTGGAAAAACGTTCTATTGGTAGTTTTTCGTCTCTTCTCTTTCTGTATTATTTTCTCTCACTCTTCGCAGCTCTTTTGTTTGATGCTTGCTCTATTTTGTTACTAATTCTTCACCTCTCTTTCAACAGAACCTTTCTAGTATCTTCTTCTTCTTCTTCTTCTTCTTTTTTCTTCTTCTTCTCCTCCCCCTCCTCCTTCTTCTTCTTCGTCTCCCACTCCTCCTCCTTCTCCTATTCCTCCTCTTCCTCCTCCTCATCATCTACCTCCTACTCCTCCTCCTTCTTATTCTCATTTTTCTTTGAGTCTTCTTATTTTTATCTTTCTTGTTTTCTTTGTACACCACACATAATCTTCAGTTTCTGTTTAAGCTCAACAGTGTTAAGTGTTTCACTTTGTTGTAAGGAATGCTATTTATGTACATAGTTGTGGCATATATTCTGACAAAAGGTTGTGGATGACAGCACACATACAATAATAATAATATATAGAAACAGAAGTCACTGGTTCATGTCACTGGTACATTTGAGTGTGTGCCAGCCGTGTGTCATTGTTCTCTACCTACATTATATTATTTAAGACAAAACACTCTTAACTCCGGTGAGGATGAGAGAGTTAGAGGGAGAAAGGAGCTCAGGAGAGAAAGAAAGTGAGTAAGTGGGAGAGAGTGAGAGAGAGAGAAAGACTGAGATGTTGAAGAGAGCGGAGGAGGAAATGGGAAGGGATTGAGGAGGAGTAGGTGGTTGAGGAGGGGAGAATGATAAAAAGGAGAAGTGGTGAGAGGATGAGAAGGAGTAGACGGTTGAGAAAGGGAAGGATGTGGTAGAGGAAGGAGGAGAAGGAGGAGAAGAAGAAGTAGGAGGAGGAGTGATAGATGGAGGAGAATGGGAAGGAGAAAAAGGAGAATGAGAAGAAGGAGGAGGAGAAGGAGTAGTAAGATGAGGAGGTGGTGACGAAGAAGAAGAAGAAGAAGAAGAAGAAGAAGAAGAAGAAGAAGAAGAAGAAGAAGAAGAAGAAGAGAAGAAGAAGAAGAAGAGATGAAGAAGAAAAACAAGGAGGTGAGGAGGAGAATGTGAATGAAAAGTTGAAAATGAAGAAGAAGAAGAAGAAGAAGGAGAAGAAGAAGAAGAAGAAGAAGAAGAAGAAGAAGAAGAAAACGAGGAGTAGGTGAATGAGCAGGAGTGGTTAGGGAGGAAAAGACGAAGAATGAGAAGGAGGAGGTGTGGAGAAGGAGTATGATGGTGAGGAGGAGAACACGAAGGAGGAGATAGAGAAAGAGGAGGAAGACATGTTGAAGAGGAAGACGGTGAAGAAGAAGATGGAGGGGAGTAAAACGGTGAAACATTGTTTCAGCTTACTGGTTAGAAGCCAACAAAATACAGATACATTGCACATCATGCATGCTCCATAGTTACACAGTGTATTTGTCAAAAATACGAGTGCTAGAGACAATATTTCACATTTAACTTTTCCTACAGTTACCATTGAATATGAGAAGTGGTTGATTAAATGGTTATGAGTAAAATAATGGCTGAAATCCATCAGATGTTTGTGTGTGTGATGCTGTTATTAATAACAACCTTAATTCATTAAAAAATTGATAATCCAATTAAAGTTGAAAATTCTCAGCCAAAGTTCTCATTTTTATTCATTCAAGAATCAGAAAAAATACAAATAGAACAAAAAATTCGCATTCAAAATACATGCCAACAGCTGATTGGGAAGGCTGCAAGATGGCTGAACCGACAAGCGTGTGACCTAGCGGGAAGAATTGTACCTAAGTTTGTTTCATCCAGCTAAAAAGTACTGAAACAGGATTCAGAAATTTAGACTTTTGATCGAATTACCGAGAAAAATGCTCAAAGTAAACTGAAAAATATTTATAATAATAACATGGATAAAAGAGAATATTTATTGTAGTATTCTTATGTTTTTTTATACTTTTATGTTTTATTGATATTGAACGGTAATCATTTAACCTGAAAATTCAAATTTTATAATGTATATTTGCTACTTTTCTCATTGCTTGCAGTTTAAATAATAATTATCAATAGAAAAGAACTATTATTTATTATTAAATGATGACAATTCGTAAATGATGATTATTTAATTATGATTTAGATGAACATTATTCTTGTTTTGGATTTCTAGATTGGGATTTTATCATAAATGTAGGGTAGCCATTGAGATGATTCTTATCCAAATCTAACCACAGTCATTGTTACCAACTTAATTTTTGTTTTCGTGCACTAATCCTCCACATAACCCACCAACTATATTTTGTGTTGCCATGTTGCAAATCTGGAGTACGCAAAGTAATACTTTGCGCACTAGAGCGGAAAAGTGATTCTTTGCGTTCTGTAATCAGTGCAGGAATGGTCACTTTTCAAGGTAACTGTAGGAAAAGGTTATGTTTACACTTCATGATTATTGTCCAATTCTGAGTCCAAAATAGACTAGGAATTTAAAATTTACAAAAGTTGAAAACCGAATTGTATAAGAATACTTCACTAAATCATCACTGACAACTGAAAAATAAATAAAATACTTCTATTTGGGAAAGTAAATAATTGAGATTGGCTTCGAAGTGAGAGAGAAAAATTAGAATGGAACCAGATGATCGTTAAAATTGAAGAAATTGATAGGAATAATTGGATATTATAACATTATGTCAACAAGAACAAAAGTGTATTATCTGTTGTATCTCAATCACCTGAACAAACACATCCATTCTAGTTTGTGACCTGACCATTCTGAATGTGGAACAAGAGGACATGAAAACAAAAAAAATAGAAGAAGAAGAAGAAGAAAAAGAAGGAGTGGAAGAAAAATGAGAAGAAGAAGAAGAAGAAAAACAAAGAGAAAAAAGTAAAAGTCGAAGTGTAAATCTCTGAAACAGAATTGAGTGCCAAAAATATTTCTGTAAGCGACATTTTACTTAATGAGTTGCTCCATGTGGTTCCATTGTCAGTCTATATTGCACGGCATTCCGTTTTTATTTCATTCATCTTCTGTTCCCTTGTTTCGGCTGCCAGGCCTTTGTTCTTTCATTCTCTCACTCCGCTCTCTTTCTACTAGCATCGCTTCTCTCTAATTTCGACATCTTTTGACTGGCCATTCATCAAACACACACCATCCTTCTCAATTAACTCTATTCTATAATTCTGTCTTTATTTCTTTTTCACTTTCTCTCAATATCCTCCTCAGTTTTCTTCAATTTCAACTTTCTCAATTAACTTTAGTCTATAATGATTCTGGTTTTGTTTATTCTTTTTCCTTTTCTCTCAATTTCCATTGATTTTGATTGTTTCAATCAACTCTATTCTTTAATATTTCTTATTTTTTTGTTAATTTTTTCTATTTTCTCTCAATTTCCTTGTCAGTTTTCTTCAATTTTTACTCTCTTAATCAACTCTATTCTATGATACTTTTTTGTTTCATTCTTTTGCCCTTTCTATCAATTTTGTGGACAGTTTTCTTCAATTTTAACTTTCTCAATCAACTTCATTCTATAACAATCCGGTTTTTGTCCCATTATTTTTCACTTTAATTCAATTTCCTCGTCAGTTTTCTTCAATTTCAACTTTTTCAATTTTCTATTCTATGGTAATTACGTTTTTGTTACATTCTTTTGCACTTTCTATCAATTTTGTGGACAGTTTTCTCCAATTTTAACTTTTTCAATCAACTCTATTCTATAATAATCCTCGTTTTGTTTATTCTTTTTTACTTTCTCTCAATTCCCTCGTCAATGTTTACTCTCTCAATCAACTCTATTCTATGATAATAATTCTGGATTTGATTGTTCTTTTTCACTTTCAATTTCCTTGTCAGTTTTCTTCAATTTTTACTCTCTCAATCAACTCTATTTTATACTAATTTTGTTCTTGTTTCATTTTTTCACTTTCTATCAATTTTGTGGATAGTTTTCTTTAATTTTAACTTTATCCTATAATAATCCGGTTTTCGTCTCATTCTTTTCTACTTTTTCTCAATTTCCATATCAATTTTCTTTGATTTTAACTCTCTCAATATTAACTTTATTCTATAATAATTATGTTTTTGTTCCATTCCTTTGCACTTTCTAACAATTTTGTGGACAGTTTTCTTCAATTTTAACTTTATTCACTTTATATTTGACATCTCCCGTAATGTTCATAATCGGAGCGAGTGCGGAGCGTGCGTGGAGCGATTTCGGAGCAAGTGCGGAGCGTGTTGGAGGCGCGTATATCTGTACGCACCTTTATGTTTCCACTCTACCTCCTGTAATATATTTTTTACACCTATCCTCTCCTTCTTCTAGTCTGCATACCCCTCCTCTTTTTTCTCCTTCTCCTTCTCCTCCTTCTCCTTGTTCCCAATCTTCGTCCCACTCTTACATTCAATTCGTATTTCCCCAATTCTCATCTACCTCGTACTTCTTCTTCTTCTCTTCCATCGATTTCCCACCTTCTGTATCCTCCATTTTCTTTTTGGTATCTTCCTTCTCCTTCTCTCCCATACACACCTACTTATCCTTCTCCTCCTCCCTCTCATCTTTCTTTTCAAATCTCTTTCCTCTTCAACATCATCTGACAACCACATCTTTAATCATTTCTCACAATATTCTATTTCTTTTTCGTGCCTTAATTTTTATCCCATTCCTCCTCATTCTTCTCATCCTCCTCCTCCTCCTCCTCCTCCTCTTCCTCCTCAATTCTTTTTCATCTCCCAAATCAACTGACAACCACATATTTGATAATTACTCACAATATTTTATTTCTCTTTTGTGCCTTCATTTGTATCTTATATCTCCTCAGCCTCCTTCATCTTCTTCTCCTCCTCCTCCTCAACTCTCTTCCATTCTCCACATCAACTGACAGCTACATTTTTATTAATATCCAACCATATTTCTCTTCTCTTTTGTGCCTCCATTTGTATCTTTTAATATTTATTGTTTTCAAAGTGTTTGCCAAATTTGACGCCGTAGACCAGGTGGCTTTAGGACCCCCATTGTCGTGATATTTTTAACTTTTCTTTTTTCTTACTCCTCTCTTCTTCCTCCTCCACCTCCTCCTCCTCCCCCTCCTCCTACTCCTCCTACTCCTCCTGCCCCTTCACCATCACCACCAACCCTTCCTCTCTCCTTCGCCCATCTTAACTATCTCATTCTTTTTCTATCATTCTCATTCTCTTTCAATCATTCTCTTTTACTATCTCATTCTCATTCTTCTTCTTTTTGTTCTTCTTCTCCTTTTTCTTCTACTTCTCCTCCATCTTCTCCTTCTTCTTCTTCTTCTTCCTCTTCTTCTTCTTCTTCTTCTTCTTCTTCTTTTTCTTCTTCCACTCCTTCTTCTACTTCTTCATCTTTTTCTTCTTCTTCTCCTCCTTTTTCTCCTCATCCTTCTTCTTCTTCTTCTTCTTCTTCTTCTTCTTCTTCTTCTTCTTCTTCTTCTTCTTTTCTTCTTCTTCTTCTTCTTCTTCTTCTTCTTCCACTACTCCTTTATTTTCTACTTTCTTCTTCACCAACTCTACCGCTATTCCTCCTCCCATTTCTCCTCCACCTCCTAACCCACCTCCTCCATCTCTTCCTCCTTCCACTCCTCCTCCTCCTCCTCCTCCTCCTCATCCTCCTCCTCCTACATCCATTCTTTTCGAAACTATCTCATAATGCCAAAAAACCGAATCTCGTTTCACCCTATTATTATTTTCGCCCAGCTGTGTTGTTCCCGATAGAGGCTCAGAATTTATGTTCTTGGATTCTTTCCATCCTGCTGGTGATTTGTTGTGGAATAATGTACTCCCGAATATTTTCTAAGTGTTTTCAGTGTTAGAATAACCTCTATTGTCATTAGTGGGTTGAGATCGGTGTTATTTCTGTAGATTTAAAAAATTCCTGGTTTTAGTGATTTCGTTATTGTACACTAGATTTGTTTCTTGTTTTTGGATTCT
The DNA here is from genome assembly GCF_014356525.2 of Nilaparvata lugens. Classification (NCBI taxonomy): domain Eukaryota; kingdom Metazoa; phylum Arthropoda; class Insecta; order Hemiptera; family Delphacidae; genus Nilaparvata; species Nilaparvata lugens. The sequence goes on from NC_052515.1 coordinate 11,949,944, forward strand.
TTTCGAAAAACAAGTTATACATTGTGAACGAGTATATAAAAATCATAGTTCTCGTGTATGAGTTATCCACTTAGCAAGTATTAGAATTCTACACTAGATTATTTGTTTCCAGTTCATGAAATATTTTTACTTTCCTTGCCCTATTACCATAGTTAAAGAATGTATTGCTTTCCGAAAGAAAATGGTACCCCAATTTCTAAATTTCTATACGTTTCAAGGTCCCCTGAGTCCAAAAAAGTGGTTTTTGGGCATTGGTCTGTATGTCTATATGTGTGTACGTATGAGTGTATGTGCGTCTTTGTACACGATAACTCGTCTCCCAATCAATGGAATGACTTGAAATTTGGAGCTTGAGGTCCTTACACTATAAGTATCCGACACGAACAATTTCAATCAAATGCAATTAAAAGATGGCGGCTAAAATGGTGAAAATTTTGTCAAAAACGGGGTTTTTCGCGATTTTCTCGAGAACGGCTCCAACGATTTTGATTAAATTTATACCTAAAATAGTCATTGATAAGCTCTATCAACTGTCACAAGTCCCATATCTGTAAAAATTCCAGGAGCTTCGCCCCATCTATGCAAAGTTTTATTTTAGATTCTCAATTATCAGGGCTTCAGATACAATTTAAACAAAAAATTTTCGAGTGGAAAGGAATGAGCATGAAAATCTCTACAATTATTGTTATGTCACATTTTCACCTAAAAATGGAAATGAGCTGGAAATTCGAGAAAATGTGATTATTCAATTGCAAACTGTTGGTAGCTGTTGATTCTATTAAATCATTCACTATGAAGAGATAGCAGACCTCGTATGTCTCCAGCGTTATCGTCCTGTCACCAGCTGGCTCAGATCTTAGAATAGTAGACTTGAGATGAGCGTGAACACTAGCGTCAGGTGATCAATTTTCATAACGGCAAGGAAAGTTGTGTGAGTGCACCACACCAGATTTTTTTAATTTCGATTATTATTACATTGGAAGGACAAAAATCATAATTCACCTGTGTAAACAAACTATCCATTCCAAAATCTCATTAATTAATTATTTATTCTAATTTGGAATAATCTTGAAACTCTCCAATATTGTTGAGCAATGTTTTTGGCATTAGTCACCTAATGAAATAAATTGAACAATATTTCTCAATAATAATATAAGACAGTATTTTGACAACACTTCTTCTGTCTGAGGAGCTCACAATACTGGAATTTAATGTAGCCCATACATAAATTACATGGGGGGATCAGACGAAAATATGCAAAATTCCCAATATTTGTATTGTCTACCATAATTTTGAAGACTCTGTATTAGTTGAATCTTGGCCTTTCTGTTTCAAATTGGTTTTGTATTTCCGTCAAATCAGTTTAGTTTTTCTCATAATCATTTCCATGATTCGTGTTTGATACGAATTTGATAATTATTATACTAGTTACATTATTAACTATCAAACTAAATTCAGTTAGTGTTACACTCATTTACTTAAAAATCAAAAAACTTTGAAATAATTACTAAACGAAATTCCCAATTTTGGGAATAGACTTTATCAAGGACACCTATGGATTGGAATAAATAAAATGCATTGTAAATAAATTATTATAAATTATTGATCCCAATCCTTAAAATCCCAATTTTGGGAATAGACTCTATTAAGGAGACCTATGAATTGGAATAAATAAATCTTATTATAAATAAATTATTATTTAACAAATGAATTATTTATTTTATTATTTAATAAATGAAACCAAGATATGATTTATTGAAATAGGTACAGTATTTAATAAGAAAAAAAACATCATTAGAAAAAGAAAGAGAAAACAATTCAATTGGACCGAGACCAGATAACATCTGAAATTTTTTTCTTTAAAATTGAAATCCACAATATTTGAATATTCATTGACTAAATGAATAATAAATATTATCAAGTCTGAAATCAACCATATTGGATAGAAAAAATACAGCTCTTGAATGTAAACTTTCAATTAAATCAAATCAAAACCAGGTAACTAGAAAAAAATCCGAATTTATTTTTTCAACCACCGATTCCCAGTGTCGCCAATATTAAGCTTCAACCAAGGAACGGTCCAGTGATATTCGAGCGGTGAAATAACAGAAAAAATAACAGATTGACTTCCGGCCATTAAACACAGGTTAGGCGGACCGTGTGACGGCTGTCACAGTTACTGATCACTGTCACAGTTCCAGCCTTCCAATATATTAGTTGTCTGCCGAAAAAATAACTGAATGGCGCCTGTGGGCTGAATTTGTCACCTCAGGTGATTCACCTGAAATTGGGTCAAATTGTTCATGATTAAAATGATCGAATCATGTTAAATTTTTGTAGAGTTGAGTGAAGAATTTCAGTACCTTAAGATGAAATTTTCACTATTTATTTATTTATTCGTGGATACAATCACAAATCATATGAATATGATTGGGAAGGAACAACAGACTTGGCCCAACACCATTCCATTCCCAAATTTTGATTATGTCCAAAAAAGTAGGTTATGTTTCTACTGTATAAAGTTCAAGTTCAATTCTAGTCCAGAAATATATATTACACTATGAACAGAGATAAGAAATTTATCCATATTAAGGTAAAATAAGAGAGATTTTTTCAGTTTCACATTATTGGTTTGACCCAAACTAAAATTATAACAAAGAAAATGCACTGATAATGATGCCTCAGAGCATTGATACTTCAGTTTAACTCAAATAAGTTATGTTGAACTGACATATTTTTTATTCTACACCGTAAGGCTGTGCAAAGGCTAGAAATAAACTTTCTACTGGTGATATTTTTCAAAGTTTTTCGATTTGTAGCCTATATCATCAAGTTATCAAAATGAAAAAGTTTTCTCAGGAGATCATTTTTTTCGATCATTACTTCTTGAGATATGAGCGCCTAAAGTTTAAATTTTTGGAAAAGAACATTTCAAATACTGTAAGAAATAAATCCATGAGATTAGGAGGATTGGTTCTTCATGGTGTTGTGGATCTAGTGTAACGATAAGTTTCTGAAAATATAAATTTTTGATAAAGTTATTCAATTTACCAAAAATAACTCAACAAAAAGTTATTGTTGGTCATTTTTAGTAAATTGAATAATTTTATCAAAAATTTATATTAATCATCATGGAATAAAAGTTCATAATATATTGATGTGAAACAGTGAAAAAACAGTATTATATTTGTTTATAGTTAGCTGTGAATATAGAAATGGGCTGAATACTAGTTATAGCCTACAGTAAAGCCCCGCACACACACATGGATTTTTGTTCGTACGATATTTTGCCGTCCTTATGAATTCTAGCAGATTAAACGGATGTTTTCAAATAGATGATGTTTGTCAAGTTCTGTTTAATTTGATAGAATTCTTCTTTTTCTTCTTTTCTTCTTCTTCTTCTTCTTCTTCTTCTCCTTCTTCTTCTTCTTCTTCTCTTCTTCGTCTTCTTCTTCTTCTCCTTCTTCTTCTTCTTCTTATTCTTCTTCTCTTCTTCGTCTTCTCTTCTTCTTCTTCTTCTTATTCTTCTTCTTCTCTTCTTCTTCTTCTCTTCTTCTCTTCTTCGTCTTCTTCTTCTTCTTCTTCTTCTTCTTCTTCCTTCTTCTTCTTCTTCTTCTTCTTCTTCTTCTCCTTCTTCTTCTTCTTCTTCTCTCTTCTTCTTCTTCTTCTTCTTCTTCTTCTTCTTCTTCTTTCTTCTTCTTCTTCTTCTCTCTTCTCTTCTTCTTTCTTCTCTTCTTCTCTTCTTCTTCTTCTTCTTCTTCTTTTCTTCTTCTTCTTCTTCTTCTTTTTCTTCTTCTTCTTCTTCTTCTTCTTCTTCTTCTTCTTCTTCTTCTTCTTCTTCTTCTTCTTCTTCCCCTTCTTCTTCTTCTTTCTTCTTCTTCTTCTCTTCTTCTTCTTCTTCTTCTCTTCTTCTTCTTCTTCTTCTTATTCTTCTTCTTCTCTCTTCTTCTTCTTCTTCTTCTTCTTCTTCTTCTTCTTATTCTTCTTCTTCTTCTTCTATTCTTCTTCTTCTTCTTCTTCTTCTCTTCTTCTTCTTCTTCTTCTTCTTCTTCTTCTTCTTCTTCTTTCTTCTCTTCTTCTTCTTCTTCTCTTCTTCTTTTTTCTTTTTCTTCTTCTTCTTCTTCTTCTTCTTCTTCTTCTTCTTCTTCTTCTTCTTCTTCTTCTTCTTCTTCTTCTTTTCTACTTTTTCTTCTTCTTCTTATTCTTTCGTTTCTCCTTCTGCTTCTCCTTTCTTACTCTCATAATTCATTTATTTATTAATCACTTGAAATACCTGATACTAATAACACTCATCTTCAAGTTGTCCCATTCTATTAATATTCAACGGATATTTTAGTGTTGGATTTTATAATTCATGGCTTTACATTCCATATTAATTGGTTTGAATGAATCCGTTCCTTTTAATTCCCTCTTGTTAGAGTCTCACTGTATTTTATATTTATAGTGAGTACCAATTATATAAAATTTTATGTGACTGGATGAGGTTGGATGAGACTTGGTTTTATGGTATTTTATGAGGTTGGATGAGACTTGGTTTTATGGTATTTTATGAGGTTGGATGAGACTTGGTTTTATGGTATTTTATGAGGTTGGATGAGACTTGTTCATTATTTCATCAATATGAATATGAATATGATTGGGAAAGAAACAACAGGCTTAAAGCCCAAAACTGTTTCTTTCCCAAATTCACATAGAAATAGTCCAAAAATGAGTTTTGTTTCCACTTCATGTTTTTTGTACAATTTTGAGTTCATAATCCTATTATATTAAGCGAGCAGTTCCAGTATATCTGTTTATATTTGGTTATCTGGCTATGTGGTTATATGGTTATTTATATCAAACGGATCTTTGAAACAGCTCCAACGATTTTCACGAAATTTGGAATATAGTAGGTTCATGATATCAAAATTCGATTTCACTAGGTCTCATTCCTGGGAAAACTCGCTGAAGGACATGAAAGCATAATTCACCCTTGGAAAAACAGATGACGTCGTCTGTCGCTAACAGCAGATGCGTGTGCCTGTGTGGGAGATCAGCTGTGTAATCAATTAGCTTACCGTATCTGGCGAGAAATCTTTAAATTTTAATTGACTCGATCAAAATACAGTAGTAATCTGATTTGTTGACATGAGATGGTATATATCATAATATTGAAAGTTAATAATTATTTTACAGTTTTAAGTGATTAGTGAGTGTTATTTTTTATTCAATTTGGTATGTAAACAATCTAAATTAGAACTTTTATGTTTTCAAATATTTGGACTGAAAATTTCACCTAAATTCAAGTGTATGGAACATAACCTACTTTTTGGAATATTTATAGTTTATAAATCAAAACTCGGGGAAGAAACAGTTTTGGGCTGTGCCTGTTAGTGCCTTCCCCAATCATTTTGAAGAATTGAGGTATTTTTATCAATAAATAAATAACGAGCAAAGCTCGGTGCCCCGATATTATAAATAAACTAGGAATTTAGAAAAGTTGAAAATCGAATTAAATAAGAATACTTCTCTACATCATCACTGATAACTGAAAAATACTATATTGATAATTGCAATTTTTTTTAACCTGAAAAGAAAATCAAACTACATGTTCTACATTTCTCATTTCAACACCAAAAAATTATTTCAAAACAATGACAGATCCAAAAAAATTCAAGGTAACACAAGTGAGATAAATTGATCCATCAGTTGAAAATATCCAAAATGGGTTTTAAAATTTAGAATTTGAGTAATTCAAGGGATCTACAAAACAAATAAAGTCAAGATACTCTGAACTAAGACAGCGCTTTATTTTCGAAAGCATTATCCCAGCAGACAAAAAGCACTTGAGAATTGAGATGTAACAGATCTCCATTCTGTTTGACGGATTGGACCCATCTTCCGAGACAACAAACAAAAAATATGGTATGAGAAGAAGACGAAGAGGGAGACAAAACAAGGGTGCAGCCGGTGATGAAGTGGAAGAGGGTAGGGAGACGAAAGAGAGTGATAGGGAATGGAATGAGACAGAAAAATATGGGATAAGAGAAAGACAATGAGGGTACAGATGAAGACGATGTGGAAGAGAGGGAAATGAAGAAGAAAAGAAGATGAAATCTAGGTTTGGGTTGTTTGAAAGTCGAAAAAAAAGTGACAACTGATTTGAACAATAACAAGTATCATCTCTATTTGTTCACTCTGGAATATCTTTACCATCCTCTTTCTTAAACTCTTTTTTCTCTCTTTCTCCAGTATTTTCATGTTCTTCTCCTGCAATCTGTCAAAAATGTTGCTGATGAAAGGGGAAACAATCCACCTACTTGAAAACAATAATAGAATAGCGGAGGAGTGAAAAAGAAAGAGAAGAATGAAAGGAGGAAGGACTGAAGAATAATAGAAGAGAATGAGAATTGAAGAAAATGAGAAGATGGAGGGAGTAAAGAATTGAGAGAAGAATAAAATAGATAATGGAGGAGTAGAAGAGTGAAGAAGGGGAAGGAATGAGAGGAAAAAGAATTAGAGAGAGAACTGATGAGGATGAGGGAAGAGGAAAGAAGTAGATGATGTGAGGAAAAGAAATTGAGGGAGAAATGTGCAATGAAGAAGATTTTGAAAATGTTAGAGGAAGAGAAAATGAAGGGTGATAGTGAAGGAAGAATTGGAAGGAGGGGATGAATCAGAGGACAGTTAGTGGAGGGGAAGGAAGGGGAATAATGATAAAAATTTAGAAGCAGGAAAATAAGAAGAAGAAAGAGTAGAAGATGAGAATGATGGGGAGTTGTAGAAGAAATGGAATGAATGGTGAAAGAGAAGACGGGAGTGGGAGGAAGCGGAGAAGAAGAAAAATAAAAATAAGGAGGTGAAGGAAATGGAGAAGGAGAAGGAAAAGAAGAAAATGAAGAAGAAGAACAACAACAACAAGAAAAGAAACACACTACGAATTAGTGTGTCACTCTGTAGAATAGACACAAATAATGTGAAGCATGTTTATCTACTGTCAATTAGGCGAGGTAATGAATCTATTCTTACTGCCAATAACAATACCTACTCCCAACAAACAAGCACTGACTTTGTTTCTGGTACACTGACAGGGGGGAAGAAGAAGAAGAAGAAGAAGAAGAAGAAGAAGAAGAAGAAGAAGAAGAAGAAGAAGAAGAAGAAGAAGAAGAAGAGAAAAGATGAAGTAAAAGGAGAAGGCGAAGAGAAGGAGGTGTGTGAGAAGAAGAAGGTGGTGGAGAAGGAGGAATATGTTGAGATTGCATTAACCACACATTTTCCATGCTATTTTGGAGATGTCAGGCGTTGTCTTGAGGAGGTCCTTAGAATTCCTAATGTTTTTCATCCAATTTTGATAATTAACGTGCTATAATTAGTGCAGTGGATCTCTAGTTATATTAAACTATATTCAATGCAAATTAAAATACTATTATCTTAGATGACATGGAAAATATTTTCACCAATTTCTAATAGTCCGGGCGCAAATGTCATTCCGTTGTCATTTTTGAGTAACAGCCGTGGAAGATGACTCAATTTCTTCGTTTGTATTTCATAACCGTTCAAGATATCCAATCGTTTTTTTAGACCAGAATATTTTAAAAACCTTCCTCTACAATTTTTGTATCATAAGATTTTTCTGTAAAGCGCATATATTTTCAGTTATAACCTTAAAAAGCCCCAAAAAACTTTTTTCCAAATATTTTAAAATTTCATTCTATTATAACTTTTTTTGTACAAGAGATACAGAGAAATTCTGAATCTAGGAATTTAGAGCGTATTTTCAACTTTGGAACGATATATCTTCATGCGCTGTAGGCTACGTCATAAAATGAGTTCTCCATTGCTCTCCAAATAAAACCCTGCATGATTTCTGGTGCGTTTTTCCATATGCATGAGGTAACAAGCTAGAACTATAAAAATTTTTATTGACCTAATAAGTCCCACATTACCTTCTAGATAATAGCAAAATATTTAATTGGCATTTCTTGTAATTTATTATTTATTTATTGTAATCTATTATTTGTAACACACTACCCAATAATTTTATTCATTATCAAAATTTGGAAATAGAATATTTTTGGGCCAAGCCTGTTGTTCTTTCCCAATCATATCCATATGATTTGTAATTGTATCCACAAAAATTAATAAATAATATAATCGAAGAAGGAAGGATAGCATAGACTATGTCTACACTACAATATGATGCCGTTCACTACAAACAATACAAAGAATTTCTGAATACGATTTCAAAGTAATACAAAAATTCTTAGCATTCTCTAAAATGACAGCGTGAAATTGGATTCCATCTTTTGTGCTAGTCCTTGGGATAAACAAAATATTCGTAAACAGAAAAATTCCAACAAAAAATTTTAATTTAAATTCCTTTGTAACTTTGCGTTACGTTGTTTTTACTGGCATTGTTTTATAGAAGAGAATGTTGATTCTGAAAGTTTTTTCTTGAGAGTTTTAAACTATAATCACGTAATGATTTCCTCCTCTCCCTACACCTCCTCCTCCTACTCTCCTTCTTCTAATCATGATCTTCTTCTCCTTTTTCTCCGTCCTTCTCATTTCTTATCTTCTTCCTATTCTTCAATCACGACTGTTTTCTTTGTCCTTCCTTCCATTCCTTTCTCTTTCGGTTCTACTTCTCCAATTTTCGGTTCAAATCATTCCAATTTTTATTTCTTATAATCAACATATCTCAATTTCCAGCTTACATTCCAAAACTGTTCAACTGTCATGAAAATGTTTGATGATCAAATTATCTTGTATAATACTTGAAATATGGAAGATATGTTATTTTTCATTATCTTGTACTGTTATCTACCTTAGTCACTGTTTCTGTACTGTTTCTGTTATGAAAATCTTTACTCAATTTATCAGTGAATGTGGATTATCAAGATTTGAATGATATTCCACTCATAATTCATGATTAATCCGTCATGAAACATGTTTTGAGATAAATAATTGCAATATGTTCTCTGTTTTTCAGGTATGTGATCTCACTTCCTTCAACAACTTCCGTAAGTTCAGCACTGATAAATTTTCCTATTCTATTCCATTTCTTAACTTAGATCTTCAAAAAACACAAGAGAAACAGACAGGAATTAGAAAATCTTAAAAAAATCAAATTTAGTTTATGGAATGAATTCAAAATTGTAACAACATTGTTTTTTTAATCCATCAAGGAAAAACTCTACAAAATCACTCCTTACAGTGTTCGATTTTAAATTTAGGTTGAGCTGTGAAAGCTAATACAAAAATATAAATTTAGTTGATGAAATAAAAACACAATATAATAATATGACTACTAGTATTATGCTTCTACTTCATCATTGAGAAACTCCTCTATCTCTGTATACAATGATCAATTTAATAAGTTCGGTTGATACTTGGATTTGGAAATAAGTGTCATATGCACCATCCACTCTCAAAGCTAATCTACGACTACCGGAAGAGAAAGAACTATTATAGAACTAGCATGTAAACCGTGCTCAGCAAGCGTCTAATCGAAAACTTGACAAACTGAAAACTTGACACACTGAAGTCTTGAGGAATTAAAAATAGGCCTATAACCGTCCTCGGTAAATTAAGAATCTATTATGCAAAATTCCAAGTTAATCAGTTGAGTAGTTCAGACAAGATGATGCGTCATTCGTGAATTTCCTGTCCCGTACTTGTATAAGCGAATTCTTTCATCTATTATATCAAAGACTAGCCGTCTGGCTCGCTTCGCTCGCCATATCCGTCTAGCCAGGGGGCTCCGCCCCCTGGACCCCCGACTGAGTCGTCCAAGAATGAGATCAGCAGGCTCGCTTCGCTCGCCTGCATTTTTAATTTGGGCATTTTTATCATATGTTAGGACGATCCAGTCGGGCGTCCAGACTAAACGGATATGGCGAGCGAAGCGAGCCTGACGGCTAGTAATATAATAATTCCCAGGAATAGCCCTGATTGAAGTTGCAGTGCCCAATCAATTTTTCCGCGATAAATGCATTTCAATCTTCAACTTGGTGTCAACCTAGCAAAGTCAACTCAACTTAATGCCAACCTGACAAAATTATTAATCTAGTTACCAGTTAACAACTGTTTCGAAGGGAATTATAATTAAGAGAATAAAAAGAATATACATGCTAAAAGACGAACTTGAAACCCTTAAAAACCACCCTTAGAGTTAAAATATTGCCAAAAGATTTCTTAGTGGGCCTCTAAAGGGCCAACTGAACATACCTACCAAATTTTAACGTTTTTGGTCCGGTAGATTTTTAGTTCTGCGAGTGAGTGAGTGAGTGAGTCAGTCAGTCAGTGAGTGAGTGCCATTTCGCTTTTATATATTATATAGAAGAAGATAATGCGTTACATTTCGTTTATCTCTTTTCTATATAGATATCACTTGAAAATGGCATCAATGTCCGGAACATGTTGTGATTAAATAATTCAAAAAGGGTACTGAGAATTCTATTTTTCTTTCTATTTCGTTACATTTCGGCTTTTAACAAACATCTTTCTGATCTATCTCCATTTGAACCAAGATGGTAGGCCTACATATGAGCCTAAATCTATTCAACTATTCACTTCCTTCACTGACATTCACTAGCCAACGATCCAACATCCAACATCCAACAATTCTATTCCCAATCAATCGGCTCTCGGCACTCACAGAAAAAGGCAAACCCGGAAAACAGATTACGTAGATAATGACAGAAGAACGAATGTGAGCAGGAAATGAAGGATAAAGAAGCAGATGAGTCTCGGAAACTTTTAAAAAAGCGAAGCGAGGAGAGAGTTTTTCAATTCGAAAGTTAGATTGGTGAAGAGCTATCATCCCCGTTTCCGTGGTGGTGGGGGTGAGAGGTTTGTTTCTCCTACGGGTTCTTTCTGGTGGTGGAAAGGGGTCGTTGAATTTCGAAAATTAGTGGGGCTGTGGAAAGGAGAGGGAGGTGATTTGGAAAAAATCCGTCAACTCCGTCGATTTCGTACGAACACACACACTTTTTGTAAGATGGGTTTAAGCTATGTGAGGCTTTCTACTTGGGTTTTTGCGAGAAGAAATGGGTTTTCTGTTTGATGATCCTTTTTTTAGGGGGGTGGGGACAAGGGAGGGGTGTAGGGGGTTACATACATGTATATATATATATGAGTGAGAGTGTGTGGGGGGGGGGGTTCATGGAGTTTCATACATGTGTATATGTGAGTGACAGGGTGTGGGGGGCTTAGGGGGTTACATACTCATGTATATGTGAGTGAGAGGGAAGGAAGGGGTTTGCAAAAAACACTTAACTCTCGTGAACAACATGTGAGCATGATTGGGGTGATCAGTATGTGAATGTGTTTGTGTGTGTGTGTGTGAGAGAGAATCGGTTTTTGCGAAGAGTTGTATCTCTTTTCGTCGACTCTTGTATTTTCTTTCTAATTTCCTCTGCAATCGTTGTTTTTGAAACAGGCTTTCACTCGTGCCATCCATTTAGTTTCCTCACTGAACTCTTTCTTTGATATGGTTTTTTTTCGAAATTTTGTCTTGGATTTTTGTTTACTACATTCAACTTTAGAGTAAAGTTCTTCATATTTTTGTTCGTTTGGTATTTGTATTTTCTCTTCATTTATTAGGCCTATCTACAAGAATAATTGATAAGACAAACTCTTTAAAAATAATTCACAGCATACAGTATCAAAATGAATTTCCAATAATGACTAAAGAGGAAATCCGTTCTATATCCATTCTTCTCCCTTGATTTATTTCAACGTGCTATAAATTTTTGACTTGATTAATGACTTGACAAACACATATGTTGATCATGTGTATGATAAGTTGTGTTCAATCTAATAGAATCTATAAGGATTAAGTTATTAACATCTTGTTAATAACTTTGGTGTAAACGTAGCTTTAGTTCTATAATTCTGAATGATTGAATAAATACATACATATATGAATATGATAGTGATAGTGAAGTGGGAGTAGATAAAAAGTGAGTTTATTAACGAATATGGATACATTAAAATTATAATGTCCCTTATTAGGCGAAGTTAGAACTCTCTACACTCAACCTTACTCCTCAAAGAATAAGGAGGGAAAGGAGGTAAGTGGGAGGAGGTTGAGGAGATGGAGGAGGAAGAAGAGGTGAGGACGAGTATCATGAAGAGGAGTGGGGTAGGGTAGAAAAAATTTCTCATCATTGTAAATTGGTTGCGTGGTTTTGTGTGCGTATCTATAATCGTGGTCGCTACTTTGCAGCTAAGCCGGGCTTATCTGAGGTCGACGCGTGTTATTAGGGGGGTGTTGAGTAGAGGGTATTACCAATAGGGGGTAATGAGGGTGGTATTGGAGGGGGTTCTTCGAAGTCCTCCCCCCACCCCCCTAACCAGGGAGAGCTGTCTAAGCGTTGTCAAGCCGGGTGCTGATTAATGTGTTCCAACATTAGCGGGAGTTTGACGGACGAGCTGGAGAAAAAGAAAGAAAAATGGGGGAAGAAGAAGTCGAAGAAGGAGGAGAAGAAGGGAGAAAAAGAAGAAGAAGAGAATGAAGTAGAAACTGCATAAAGACAAGGAAAAGTAGTATGAAGAGGAGGAGAAGGAGTAGGAAGAGAAAAATCAAAAGGAATTAAGGAAGATTGAGAAAAAGGATCATAAGCAAAATGAGAGGAAGCAGGAGAAAAATAAGCAGAAGAAGAAGAGGAAGAAGGAAAAGGAGAGTGAGCAGGAGGAGAAGGAGAAGAGGGAGCAGGACAAGTTGGATGAAGGGGAAAAGAAAAATAAAACAAAATAAAAGAAGATGGAGAAAGAGAATGATGATCTCCATGAGAGAGAGAGAGTGATGAAGGAGTTGAAGGAGAAGAAAAAGAAGAAGGAAAACATAAGTTGTCGGAGAGGAAGCAAGAGGATCAGCATGAAGTGATGGAGATGTGTTATGAAGAAGTGAAGAAAAATGAAACAAAATAGAGGAAGATAGAAACAATAATAAGCTGAATGAGAGAGAGAGAGGATTGAGTGGAAGAAGAAGAGAGAAGAGGGAAATAAAAAGGAATAAGAGGCAGAGGAGGAGGTTGCGGAGGTGAGGATGGGAGAAGGAGAATTAGACAATTGAGGAAGAGGAAAGTGGGATAAGGAGAATATACAACTGATATGAAGTGTTGAGATAGATATTATTTCAAGGAATATAGACAAGAGGTGATTTGATAGTTAGGAGAAAGATGGTTGTTTTATAATAGAATGATTTTTATTGATTGATTAACTCTTCATTGATTGATACAATAGTACATCATCAATATGATAGGGAGAGAAAAAAATAATTTAACCTTGTCCTATTCCTCTCCCAAATTCAAATTAGGTCACTCATAGTCAAAATAAATAGAATAAAATGCAGAAATATGAGAGAGTGATGACTAACCAAGTCATCCCTAATTGCATCCCCCAATTCCTCACAATTTATAACAATACAGCCCCAAGTGTTCACTTCCTTCTCATATTTCTCCTCCTAATCATCCACTCCCTTCTCCTTTCCTCTTCTACCCTCTTAAAACCACAAAATCAGCGTTACCACAACAACAAAACATTATTGTTCATCATCCATGTCGCGTTAATCGTAATAATTCTCCCCTCATAACAATCTTATGCGCTCTGTCGCTTCCCCCTTTTCACTTCTTCCCTTCTTCCACCCCATGTTCCCTCTTTGTTTCCAGGATGATTATTATTATGTAGTGTACTCCTCACCATTCTCCGCACTTAATCTACTTCAATGGTTTCTTGGTCTGATTGAGAATAGGTATAACATATTTCTGGACTTGACTGGCGTGAAATTTCGGGATTAAAGGTCTTTGAGAGAATCCAGAATTTTTTGAATGATCAGCAGTTAAATAATTATTCCAAGAGTAGCAGGAAAACCGTGCTCCTCAAGGGTATATTTTAAAACTTGACAAACTGAAAACTTGAAGTAATGGAATCTTGAAGAATTGAAAATAGACCTATAACCATCCTCGGTTAATTAAGAATCTATATGCAAAATCTCAAGTTAATCAGTCCAGTAGTTCAGACGTGATGATGCGTCAAACATAATTTTCCTATCCCCTACGTGAATAAGCCAGTTCTTTCCTCCATTGAAGTAAGTTAAAGGTAACATTTTTATTCACTTCCCTACTCTTTTTGTTCCAATTGGAGGTGCTTCTAATTGAAATCCAAATAAATATATTCATTTTGAATACAATCATAAATCCGTCATTATGATAATTGTTTCAAAATTTTATGATTTAATCATGTCTAAACTATTTTACGATACAAATGACACTGATGTAATTGGTAGATAAAATAATAGAACAATCAAAACATTTTTTAGGTTTACTCGATATTGGTTCAAACCAGGGATGAAACACATTAGAGTGAATGCGTCCATATCTTGAAGTAAATCTAGATTTAACTAATCTAGCGTTATAATATAGCGTTCAAACTAATCTTGCGTTCAACTTATATGGTGCATTTGGGCCACAGTCATATAAGACAGAAGATTTTCCATCGTGGAAATACGCGAATGTGCTTGAGAGTATATCCATGAATGATGTTCCTCTTTTGGAACAGATTATGGTTTAAAATTCAGTACGGTTTTTCTACTACTAAAAACAATGCTCTTTTACAAAATTAATATATTACCAAATACACTTCTTGCTCTAGTCTTTGTTGAGGTTGACTAGTTCTTGCTCTTGTATTTCTCCTACTTAATCATGATATTTATCTTTGTCCTCTACTTCTTCTTCTTCTTCTTCTTCTTCTTCTTCCTCTTCTTCTTCTTCCTTTATTCTTCCTGACCCTTTCCTACTACTACTTTTCATTTTTCCTCCACCTCCTCCATCGCCTCTTTCTCCTCCTCTTCCTCCCTCTCCTCCTCCTCCTCCTCCTCCTCCTCTCACTCCTCCTCTTCTTTACACATACAATTGTCTCACCCCAATCCCCTTGCACACACACAGGGGAGACGTAGTACGTATTATTGTAATAGCATCGGGACGCGCGCCTATATAAGTGCGTGGGTCGACCGCCAACACTCAACACTTGACACGGCGTTGCGTCGCGATTTTCAATTGAATTTCCGACCTCGTAATTGTTTTGTCAATCTGCTTTCAAAGACAATTGCACGGCTGCTTGCGGTAATTGCGTTCTACCGCCGCCATGAGACAGAGAGAAAGACAGAGAAGCCAGTAATAGAAAGTATGAGATAGTGAGAGAGTGATGAAGAGAGAGAGAGAGAGTTATGAAGAGAGAGAGAGAGAGAGTGAGGGAACTAAGAAGAAAGTATTACAGCGAGGGAGAGAGATTACTGAGAAGAGGTTTGGAGGGTTGATGAGAAAGAGGGTATAGGGGAATAAACGAAGAGAATATGGGTATAAGTTGTATATGGGTGAGAGTATATGGGTATATGAGTTGATTGATTGATTGATTGATTGAGTACTTTATTTATGTAGATTACAATATATACTGGCTTATACACTTATATAAAATAGCTTACAATACAGCAAAGTTATAGATGAATTTACATATATAGACTATGAAAATAATTATTGAACTGTATATGATATGAAAAAGCAATTTGTAATATAATAACTATAGATAATAATTATATTGTTATGCATCTACATAAATTGGCGGAGCTTTGGACATATCAATGTCCATTCTTCGGAAAGAATATTCAAAATATCCTTCCCACTAACTCTCTACCGAGAGTGAGAGAGTGTGAGTGGAAGAGGGAGAGAGGGTGACAGAGAAGACAGTATAGTAGAAAGTATGAGGGCGAGGGGGAATAAACGAAGAGAATAAGGTTTAAGAGTTGGAGAGAGAGAGAATGTGAGAGAAAGTGTTGAGAGAGAGAAAGATAGAGGGTAAGAGAGTGAGTGAGTGAGTGTGTGTGCGAGAATAAAGAATGAGATCTATGAAAGAGTAGGCTTGAGAGAGATTTTGCATATGGGATTGGAGAGAGGAAGAGATATAAGAGAACGAGGGAGAGAGAATGTAAGTGTGTTAGTGTGTGACAGAGAGAGATAAAATATATGGGAGAGAATGTGAATACAAGGGTGGGAATTGAGGGGAGGTCTCAAACAATTGAATTTGTGTGGTTGTGACATACTTGACTTTCGACGATTGTGGGATTTGATTGTGAAGCTTGTGTGTGAATCAAGGGGTTGCTTTGTTTTGTCTTCTTATAGTGATCACAAATGATAATTAATATTGTGATTATGAGTTGTTTATAGGTGGAAATCAAAAGCTTGCTTTGAGTTTGTCATGTAATAGTGATCAAAAATGATAATTAATATAATGGATTATATCTTGAGAAAGTGAGTTGATAACACTGTGATGAGTTGATCTTCAAAAATCTCGAAGATTGAATGCCAAGATGAAGGTTGAAAACTTGAATCGATTGTTCTTATTTGTATACAAAATTAAAATTCAATTATTCTCCACAAAGCACAAAATTCACTGAAGTTACAAATTCAAATATTATCAAGTAATAATATTAAAGAGTTGAATAGATTGATGAGCTCCTCGTCTTGGAAAACATCAACACAATTAATCCATCTTCAATTTCAATCAACCTACCGCTCCTAGACGGAAATTTATATGCACACAAACTAGTAATTCTCGTTTAAGGTGGATTAAATGAGAAAGAATACTTAATATTGATTCCAACAAATAATCAATTGAGAATATGGAATGAATAAATATTATTGTTTGCCATGATTAGAATGTTGAGTTACTTTTTATTATTCTCAAATCACAGAATCATGCAGTCATTGATGGGAAATATAAATTCTCGTAGATGTGTTGTCCTTAATATCTGAAAAATATATATTTTTACCAAAATGTCACAAAAGTTGAAAAAAATTCATTTCTCACTAACACATTCCAAGTGAAAACAATACACTATAATGAAAAATAATTTAGGAATATTCCATAATGTTGGACAATTGGTAAGTTTTGTGAGTAATCACTTGCGTGAATTCATTATCCATATCACAGGATGGATTTTGAATTGTCATTCGATTTGCCAGGAAAACTTGTCGCTTTTCATCCATCATTATTATTTCACTTCTCAACTCCATCTTGAAATCGCCCCCTAGTATTCCCACAGATTGCCCATAATATTCGCGTTCCTCAAGCATTATGAAAAGGAAGGCGAGACCAAAATCAACGAGACGTGAAATGGAGAATAGAGAGCAGACAGAGAGAATGAGCAAGAAAGAAAGAAAATGTGATGAGTGGATTTTTGTAAAGCGTGCGTTTTAAAATCGAGCAGAAAATAATAATAAGTGGTAGGAGGGGGAGAGAGAATAAATAGAGGAGTCACAGGACAAGAAAATAGGACGTGAAGTGGACGAGTGTACAATGAGAATGACGTGGAAGAAGAAGAAGAAGAAGGAGAATAGAAAGAAGAATAAAATAATGACGATGAAGCGAGCAAGAGAGTGGAAGGATTTTATTTTGGAAAATCATTAAAATGATCGGGTCCTCAGGGTTATTGTTTGTTTTATTTCTTGTTCTTCTGGGTCTCCTCTCTTTCTTCTTCTTCTTCTTCTTCTTCTTCTTCTTCTTCTTCTTCTTCTTCTTCTCCTCCTTCTTCTTCTCCTTCTCCTTCTTTCCCATCTTCTTCTTCTTCATCTTCTTTTCCTTCCTCTTCTTCTCCTTCTTCTTGTTCTTTTCTTGTTCTGTCCTTTTCTTGTTCTTGTTCTTGTCCATGTTCTTCTTCTTCTTCTTCTTCTTCATGTTCCTCTTCTCCTTCTTCTTTTTCTTCTTCTTCTTCTTCTTCTTCTTCTTCTTCTTTGTCTTCTTCTTCCAATTTTTCTTTCCCTCCTTTCACTTTGGATTTGGTACTTACCGTTGAGAGAAAAAGGCTCCACTCATATACTACGTCACCAGTCACCATTTCTGGTGCCTCAAAAACACATTTTGCGTTGGTGAGGAGTATAATGCCCCTCACGGAATGAGTCAAATGAGGGAGAAAATCCTCCTCATTATGAGGCGTGCAATCAAGCATGCGACGAAGAACTAAGTTTTCCTAATCAAGTGGAAAATGTTGGCGGCGGGAAATTCATGCCATCGCTTTTATTCAGAGCTCTGTCGTTTAGAGACAGGTTTTGGATGGGGTTTTGCTTGTTTGGAGAGGTTCTTAGGATTCAATGGATTTGTGTATGACAACAATTGGAGGTACAGATTACAGGAAAGGTCATATTGATAATTATGTGCCATGATTTTCATTATTAATCATGATATTGGAAGGTAAACGTCCTAGAATTTGAAAAGAAAATATTCTTTCTTAGGAGGAGCTAGAAACTTCATGTCACTCTATAACTTTACCTCAATAGAACTAATAGAGCTGATTACTCATTGCTCAATTAATTGATGAAAATATAAAATTCATGAGAATGGGAACTAAGATTTAGCCCTGACATCTCAAGCCGTGTCTACACTGAACAGGTTGTCGAAACAGTTGGGGAATAGTTATTTGTGCAACTAGTGTGCAAAGTGACAGTTTGCTGCACCGAAAGACGGCTCGGGCGGAATGGCTTCTTGAGTGCAGCAGAGGAACTTTGCGCACGTATTTCACATTGAATTTTTCCTACAAATACCATTGAATATGAAAAGTGGATAATTATGAGTAAAATGATGGCTGAAATCCATCAAATGTTTGTGTGTGTGATGCTGTTATTAATAACAACCTTAATTCATTTAAAAATTAATAATTCAATTGAAGTGGAAATTCTCAGCCAAAGTTCTCATTTTTATTCATTCAAGAATCAGAAAAAATACAGATGGAACAAAAAATTCACATTCAAAATACACGCCAACAGCTGATTGGGATAGCTGCAAGAAGGCTGAACCGACAAGCGCGCGACCTAGCGGGAAGAATCGTACCTTAGTTTGTTTCAAAAAATACTGAAACAGGATTCAGAAATTTAGATTTTTGCCCAAATTACCGAGAAAAATGCTCAAAGTGAACTGAAAAATATTTATAAAAATAACATAGACAACAGAGAATATTCATTGTAGTATTCTTATGTATTTTTATTATATGGATATCGAACGGTGATCATTTAACCTCAAAATTCGAATTTTTTAATGTATATTTGCTACTTTTCTCATTGCTTGCAGTTGAAATAATAATTATCAATAGAAAAGAAATATTATTTATTATTAAATGATGAGAATTTGTAAACGATGATTATTTAATTATGATTTAGATAAACATTATTCTTATTTTGGATTTCTAGATTGGGATTTTAGCATAAATGTAGGGTAGCCATTGAAATTATTCTTATCTAAATCCAACCACAGTCATTGTTACCAACTTAATTTTTGTTTTCGTGCACTAATCCTCCATATAACCCACCAACTATTTTGTGTTACCATGTTGCAAATCTGGAGTGCAGAAAAAAAATTTTCCCGCACTAGAGCGGAAAAGTGATTCTTTGCGTTCTGTAATCAGTGCAGGAATGGCCACTTTTCAAGGTAACTGTAGGAAAATGTTATTATGTTTGCCCGTGGTCAGTGTAATAGGGGAGAACAGGTTTTTATGTTTTAGATCAAACACTGATAATTTTTGGGAAAACAGTAATTTTTTGTTTGACAAACAATGATTGTTCAAACTTTCTAAAATGTTTGTCCCTGAGCCAATCAACAAACATGTTGCCGATTATGTATGTGATTCTCTGACAACGTTGCGAGGCTAGAAGTGGATAGCGCTACCTGTATTGTCGAATGATAGACAAGGATAGCAACACCAATGTTAAACAAATTCTGCTATTATGACATGGACCTATGTGATTCTATTTTATTATATAAATTCTATTTTAAAATAGAATAGGGAAATACAATAATAAAGTATCAAACCATAAACTTGTATTTTATCACGTAATAGGGCCCGGAGAAAATAAATTATTTATTCAACAAGAATATGGTAGGAGAGGGGGCGGGGAGGATTGTAAGGGATCTTATGCATTATATGATTAATATTATCGTATTATTATGTATTATTATGATAAATGTGTACTTCTATCATGAGAATTGATAGAAACAATATAAAACTTGCAGTACCCCTTTATTATAACATCTATGAGAATATTTTAATAAAATGGTACTACAAGTTTTATATTGTTTTTAATAATACAAATTAATAAAAACAATATTAAACTTGCAGTACCCTTTTATTAAAATATTTCATAAATGCTTTAATAAAAGGGTACTGCAAGTTTTATAGACTATTGTTTTTATTGATTTGTATTATTAAAAACAGTATAACATTTTTATAGCTTTTATTAAAGCATTTATGAAAATATTTTAATAAAAGGGTACTACAAGTATTTTATTGCTTTTATTAATTTAAATAAAGCGGCTCATATGAGTGAAGTGATTTTATCATGAGATCTATTTTATTATAATTCACTGTAGGTTCATCAATTTGCTTCAATGTTAGTTGTATTTTGTGAACACAATAATAACTATACAGGAAATCAAAACACATAATTCACATCTAAATTCAGCTACAAAACAGAAGTAAAAGAGAGACGAATGGATGTAAGAAAGAGAGAGAAGAATGCTGAAGTGGGAAGAGAGAAAGAAAGAGAGGGAAGAACGTTATGAGTGATTCCACCTGGAGTTAGTGACAGTTTTAAACCAGGTCTGCAATATCCGGTGGTCATCTAATGGGCTCTATATCTATATTTACTGCATTATTACATGGGCAACATATAGATCTCCCACAGTACAGGACAGTGTTGAGCTAATTCGGGATACTCATTCATAAGCTGTGTTTCTCTGCTCTCTCCTTATTAGTTTTCTTCTTCTTCTTCCTCGTTTTATTCTTCTTCTTCTTCCTCGTTTTCCTCTTCTTCTTCTCCTTCGTCTCCTTCTTCTTCTTCTTCTTCTTGTTCTTGTTCTTGTTCTTCTTCTTCTTCTTCTTCTTCTTCTTCTAATTCTTCTTCTTCTTCTTCTTCTTCTTCTTCTCCCGGTTATCCTTTTTCTTATTCGTCATCTTCTTCCTTCTAACCCTTCTTCTTTCACTGCATCTTCCTCCTCTCTTCTCCTTCACCTTCCTCCTCTCCCTCTTCTTCACTCTTCTCCTATCTTCCTTCCTTTCTTGTATCATTTTTCAATGCCCTGAACACACTAACTTGTCCGCATTATCTTGAATCAATTATTATATTATATTCTTGTAAGCCTTTTGTTATCCATTGTTCTGTATCATTTATTTCAAATATCATTCTTCTATATTTTTCGTTTCTCCAAAAGTGTATCTTTCTTTCCAATCAATATCCAATTCTCAATCTAATTGATATTACTATAATGAGATCCACGTTATAATGACAGTATTTGATTAACTTTGATGCTGCTATCCTTGTCTATCATTCGATATAGAAGGTATTACTATCCTTTTTTAGCTCCGCAACGATGCCAAATCTGTTTTTGGCAATGTAGAAATATAATTAATTAATGCAGAGGCAAGGCAACGCTGTTCTTCTATCTTTATTCACTGCCATTATAAATTGTACCTCACTATAATGTCATAACTTATTGTATTTGATTCATCATAACCGACATTTTTAGCAAGAAACATAACAAGTTTAAAATAGTGAGCTAATAAAAACTGCAATGAGGAATGATGATGTAATGAATATTATAAGATAATTAGTAGGAGGATGACATGAGAATATGAAGAATAGAATGATAATGAAGAGAATAATTACATAATTATCATTATAATATAAATATAAAAGTTGCTAATAATAAACTTACTCTTAATTATGATACCGAACTATAATAATGAAAATAATTAGTTACATATTATTTTAATATTCATACAAAAGTTGCTAATAATAGACCTACTCCTAATTATGATATCCAATATAATAATAAAAAAATAATAAGGATAAGAGAACAAACACTATTATTCTTGAAAGAAGAGAAATGAGAATAATCACATAATTATTATAATATACATTCAAAAGTTGCTAATAATAAACCTTTTCCTGATTATGATACCCCACTATAAAAAGAATAAGAATAATTCTAGTTTTCGTTGTTTTTTTTTTAGTGAAAATGGACTTAATTTTAGAAAAGTGAAACCATAACCCCATTTTGAACTTTTAAAATGTTATCTAAATTTGGGAGAAAAATAGTACAAGGAGTATCCTTAGTTTTTCTCTCCCAATCAGTGCTACTTTGTAAAAATTATAAATAAATAAGAGTACAAACACTTTCTTGAAAATATGAAATAAAATGTCGAGAAGAGTAGAGAATTGGTAGGTGGATGACATTATGAGACTGAAAGCCACCAAAATTCTTGAGAATCTAGAAAAAAAGATGGTTACTTTATTGTAGAGTGATTTGAGGGCATCTAGATGAATAAGAAGAAAACCAAGAGATCTATGACAATCTAGCGAGAATGCAGTGATAAAGATGGAGTAGACAAAGAGAGGAAGTGAAAGAGACGGAATAAAGAGAGAGAGTGAGTGAGAGAGACATGAGAGAGAGAGAAAGAGAGAGAGTGAGTGAGGGAGAAGAGAGCAAGTTGGAATTTGTGTCCAATAGTTGGCAGTGAGAGTAAGTTGGCATAGTATCTACCATTCATTGGGTGAGTTCATTCACTAACACATGTATGATATGAATTTGTGTCCTGCTGTGTATGTGTGTGCATGTGTGAGAGTGTGAGCGAGCATGTGTGAGTGAAATAGAACAGGTGGCCCGGGTGTCTCAGCTTCCTCTCTTGTGACGTAGCTTTTTTGTTTCCTCCGATCTGAAGTGTGTGGGTGAGATTCGGATTTCTCTCACAAAAGTCACCAACAAATTTGGGTTTGTGTGTTGTTAGACAAAAACTTTTAATATATTCAAAATATTTCAGACAAATATTCTGGTGCTATTCTCTATTCCTATTGAAAATTCTAGCCTAATAGCGTTGGCTGAGAAAACTTCTACACATTGTCTATTTATTTATTTATTTACAAAAAAATATGGGAACAACAGGCATTATAGCCCAAAACTGTTCCCGCTATTCTATTGCGTTGGTAAATAATTAATTATTCATTTATCAACCACTCCTGATGCATGTTTGTTAATTCATTTCGTATATTTTTAGACAAAAACCTCTTATATCTAGTGGATATTCCAGAGAGAAACCTCTGATATTCTGATGATTTTGTTATAATAATGGCGTTGATTATCAATTCGTTCATATAAAATTCTTGATATTTGTGAATTTGTTTCATATATTTTTAGACAAAATCCTCTATTATTTTGTGAATATTTTTGCCGCAAACCACTAATATTCACGTGCTATTTCTAACAATAATATTCAGCGTTCAATAATTATTTGATTCACTCTCAACTCCTTCAACATACATGTGATTCTTTTTCCTACATTTCAACTCAAGAACTTGAATAATAGCCTATGCAAAAGATATTTTCATTGAAATATCGTTGACTAATGCTTGGTTTCAACTACTAGACAGAACCTGGCTGATTAGTCCTGATCATCTACTACAAAAAACCCATTCTGCTCATCATCTTCTTGAATCATATTCCTTTCTACTGAACTGGTCCCCTGTAGGTAGCTGATGTTAACTTGGATTATGTTCAGTTTAATGTACTTAAGTTCCGTTATTACGTTGAGAAGCCTACGTGAAGCTATAAGTCATACGTGAAGCCTATTTCTGACTAAAACATACTTGGAGACTATATTATTGCTATTTCTGACTTGAGCCTTACTTTGCAAATGTGTACCGAGCTTTTTTATACATTCAAAATGCATAGATTTTGAACCTTCTCTAAATATTTCAAATATATTTTTTTTTCTTTTACAGCTGGTCTACGTAATGTCGACGTGATACTAGCTTAGGTGAGTGAACATCATTTTCCTTCTCTTTTATTCTTAAAATTCTGATCTTCTATTATAATTTCACCGACTTTAATGAAAATTATCCAAGAAAAATGAATTATTAAAAAGATTACTTAAAAGAATTTATCAAATTTCAGTTCACTCTCACAATATATGTCAGTCTTAACTTCTCCGACAGTCATAACTTCTTTAGCAACAAATATTGTGGTAATAGATACATCTCAATGTTTGGGCGATGATTTTGCAGCATGATATTTATATTTGATACGTATATTTTAATCAATTTTGAACAATTAATTACGACATAGCAGTCAGGTGTGATATGTCGTAATTAATTGTTCAAAAGTGATATTTAACAAGCAGTTCGTAATGGAATCAAACATTGAAGAGTATTTTAAATTTGTACAACCTTTTTCATTTCAAATCTCATTCATCAACTATTCCGGGCATTCAAAGAGATCGAGGAATAATGAATGGCTCAATAATCAGTATCAAATAAAACTGGAAGACAAATACCAAATCCCCTCTTATCCACAATCAAATGCGTTAATGTGGAACAGTAATAATTTCAGGCTCATTAACGTTAATTATGCCATTATTCTCAACAAGTTTTTTGGCCCGCTCTTTCTCAAAAGAACTGAGAGAGACATAAGAACAGCAATCTCTATCACTTGAACAGGATGGAAAGATAAAAAAAAATACGAAACGATTGTCGAAAAAACGTGTGAAATTTAAGTTGTTGCTTGTCTTTGATGTGGAATCTTGAAGCTGTTTAGTCTATAGTGGTTTTGTTAGGACCGCATTATTACAGCCTCACAAATCCGGAGAGATTTCTTTATTTTCTCTTCTTACTCACTCACTCTCTTTCTCTCCTGTTTGTTTCGTCTTATTTTCTCTCTTCTTTCCTGTTTTATTCTCGTGGAGATCTGATTGTTTTAGCGTTCTTCTTCACAATGGGTATTGTGTTTTTCAAACAGATTGGATTCTTGGCAAGCAGTAAAAGACTTGAAGTCTGATGGTAACTGATTCAACAATAACATTATTTCTTGAGCTGTGATTCTGTGAAATGTGGCAAATGTTTGGTTCAGATGTTGTTTAACAGAATAAGAAAGTCTTTCACGTTTGATTGTATTATTGTCTTCAAATCGTGTTTCAAAATCTAAGATTGTTTCTTGTAATTTGACTGCAATCTAACATTTTTGTTAATAAACAGTTCAATTCTAGCTTAAATAATATTGGCCGAGCGAAGTGAGGTCTAAGATTCAAGTCGACGGTTTGGAATTTCTCTTAATGTTTGAATGTTTAAATGCTTATATGTTTATATTTTTATAGGTTACGCATTTACGGTGCAACGCGGTAATAGATTTTCATGAAATTGACAGGTATGTTCCTTTTTAAATTGCACGGTCGACCTATATACAAGGTTTTTAGAAATTTTGCATTTCAAGGATAATATAAAAGGAAAAAGAAGCCTCCTTCATACGTCAATATTGGAGTGAATATCAGACTATAGAATTATTCATCATAAATCAGCTGTCGAGTTGAATATAAATTGCATGCTATGACGCATGCAATTCAATATCTCAATGTAACTTGGTAAAAAATTAGCAGCAGCTGTGTAGACTATTAATTGCATGCCTCATTGAATGCAATTTTATGCACCATTGAATAGGATGCAAAGAATTTATAACATCTCGTCTGGGCGCCTAGTTGATGTCTTCTGGTTTTCTCGCGCTAAATTCCGGTAAGCGTTATATGATAATCAAATCTTGTGTAAGCATGATCTGATCAAATGAATAGTTAGTGTATCAGTGTGGATGTGCTTATGGTTTGGGACGTCGTTATAACTGCGCGAGGTCCACTGTTCACAGAACTACTAGTAGGTTAAAGTTTGTCACTAAAGGGGTATATCAAACAGTCAAACCATGCTTGATCTAGAAACCAAGATTGTTTTATTCTATATAGTAAAGTGTAATATTGTGTTGAATGAAAAAGACTAAGAAATTGTCAAAAATCCACAGATTTATTGATACTTAGAAAGACCGGTTTCAGTTATTACACCACGGTCAATCTCTGATAAACTCTAGAGAGTGATTATCAGAGATTGACAATGAGAGTTTATCAGAGATTGATAATCACTCCAGAGAGTGAGTATCAGAGATTGACAATGATAGTTTATCAGAGATTGATAATCACTTCAGAGAGTGATTATCGGAGATTTACAATAAGAGTTTATCAGAGATTGATAATCACTCCAGAGAGTGATTATCAGAGATTGACAATGAGAGTTTATCAGAGATTGATAATCACTCCAGAGAGTGATTATCGGAGATTGACAATGAGAGTTTATCAGAGACAGAGATTGATAATCACTCCAGAGAGTGATTATCAGAGATTGACAATGAGAGTTTATCAGAGATTGATAATCACTTCAGAGAGTGATTATCAGAGATTGACAATTAGAGTTTATCAGAGATTGATAATCACTTCAGAGAGTGATTATCAGAGATTGACAATGAGAGTTTATCAGACATTGATAATCACTTCAGAGAGTGATATCAGAGATTTACAATGAGAGTTTATCAGGATTGATAATCACTCCAGAGAGTGATTATCGGAGATTGACAATGAGAGTTTATCAGAGATTGATAATCACTTCAGAGAGTGATTATCAGAGATTGACAATGAGAGTTTATGAGAGATTGATAATCACTCTCTGGAGTGATTATCGGAGATTGACAATGAGAGTTTATCAGAGATTGATAATCACTTCAGAGAGTGATTATCAGAGATTGACAATGGGAGTTTATCAGAGCTTGATAATCACTTCAGAGAGTGATTATCAGAGATTGACAATGAGAGTTTATCAGAGATTGACAATGGTGTAATAACCGAAACCGGTTTCTAAGTATCAATAAATCTGTGGTTTTTTGACAATTTCTTAGTCTTTTTCATTCAATATGAATAATTACCACAATACCAACATCTCAACTACAAAAAAAAAGTAATATTGTGTGTGATTTTCATTAAACTTGGCTCACTTATAACATAGAGAAACAATAGCATAAGTAGATATCCCATGGTATAGGGCGTTTATGTCGCAACTTTTACTGCTATCTTAAGCCTTTAGTCCACGTATTTCTGTCCCGTGAAACTTTATGACGCTGGTAGTCTCTCATATTGTGCCGTTCATACACTCTTACCCGGTCAAAACAATAAAAATCGACAGTAATCAGCTTGAGATAACAGTAAAAGTTGCGACATAAACGCCCTATACCATAGGATATCTACTTACGCTTTGTTTCTCTATGCTTATAAGTTAATCATCTAAGAAAACATTATCAATAATAATTGAAAATGAAGGAAAATATTATATTATCGAGAAAATCAATCTCCTGTGTTCTAACATCTAATATTGGTTTATTCCATATTACAGTGTAATTTGTGTGTGATTTTATGAAACCTGACTCAGTTATGAGTTGATTATCTGGGAAAAACATTAGCCTACCAATAATGATTAAAAATGAAGGAAAATATTATATAATCAAGAGAATCAATTCCGTTTTGTCTAGAGCTGTTATCAATGAATGATAACATTGACTACTCCATGTCAATTAAAGATTCTCTGTAGGCCTTTTTATAATTAAACGAGGATTCTTCCCAGTGATACCAACTCTGTGCTTAATTAATCTGAAGCCTCACATCGTAGAATGGTTAGAGCGAGAGAGAAAGTTTACTCAGTAGAACGTAGTCAAAGAGTGAGAGAGAGGATAAGGTTGAATAGAGGGAAAATGTAGTCTGAGAGAGAGAGAGTGTGAGAGGGAATTCCTTTGTGGATAGGAAAACGAAAAGCTGGTAAAAAGACAGTCACAAGTGGAAAATTTAACAAGTGACATTAGATTAAACCAGGCGAGCTCCCAGTGGATGATACAAAATGCAGGACAAGAAGGAGGAGAGGAGAGGAAGAAGGGAATGAGGAGGAAAAGGATGGCGGAGGAGAAGGGTGGGAAGAGGAGGTAGGAGAAGAAAAGAGTAACTAAAAAGAAGCATGTAAAACTAAACAGTCGACGGGCGAATTGTGTAGAGGTAAGGATAAAAGATAAAAGAGAATACTTTGAGGGAAAAAAAGACAGACGGTTTTGCTTTGTGTGTATGTACAGGGAGAGAGAGAGAGAGTGCGAGAGAGAGAGGTATGGTGGAGGTGAAAGTGAGTTAAAAGAGACAAGAAGAGGAGCAACCCCTCAGTTTTTTTTATTTTTGTAGTGGATACAGAGCGTCTGCCTAACAAAGTATAGGGTGGTATCCAGAAGCAAAGCTTAGACAAATCAAACTGCACCCTCTCTGTTTAAATGTGGTGATGATGATACAGTCATGTAGTGGAGGGGGGAGTTCCTTTTTCTACGCATGTGTAAAGAGAATTGAGGGAGCTAATGGAGTAGATGAGGAGAAGAAGGAGAGGGAAGTGGAATAAGCGATGAAATTGACAAGAAGGAGAATGAAATAAATTAATAACTAAATACATTGAGTCTTTTTGTGTAGTTCAGAAGTTGATATTGTGGTAATTATTCTTATTAATTAAAAAGACTAAAAAATTGTCAAAAACCACTGATTTATTGCTAATTAGAAAGACCGGTTTCGGTTATTACACCATTGTCAATCTCTGATAAACTCTCATTGTCAATTTCTGATAATCACTCTCTGGAGTTTATCAGAGATTGACAATGGTTAATAACCGAAACCGGTCTTTCTAATTATCAATGAATCAGTGGTTTTTTACAATTTCTAAGTCTTTTTCATTCAATTGACATTGAGGTTGTTGACGTAGAGGAGCGAAAGAGGAGAAGAAAATAGAAGAAGAAATATGATTAGGAGAGGAAGTAGAAGAGGAAGAAGGAGAAAATTTCCTTGCAAAGTGAATAAGTGGGAAGAAATATCCTATGTAGGTCTATCCATTGTGATAGTTGGTGGAAATTTGTATTTCATCCACTTCTTCGGAAGAAAATTAATTAATATTGATTAAAAGTTTAGTCTCATAATACTGGTAATGACTAACACAGTTACAGGACTACTTCTGGGGTATAATATAATTTCCCTTATTGGACTGTATTCTATTTATTCATGTCCTTTATTTCAAAACGTTTTTCGGATAAGCTACAATTCTTTAGAATTTTATTGGAGAATGTCATTCTTAACAGGATGGAAAATCCTTTCTTAAAAAAAAGTCAGATTTCATCACACCTACATTGAGTAGCATTTTATTTCAAACTTGAGGGCCGATTTCCGAGCTCGGGATTGATAGACAGCTGGAGTCAGAAAATTGACTCTTCGAAACGGAGTGCGTAGTTGCAGTTTTTATGATAATCTTTATTTCTCATTTATATTGGAAACATTTTTCCTTGATGAAAGAAACATTCCTAAATAACTCAAAATAGCTGAAACTTCAGCCTACCCTATTTTCTCTTCATTTTTTGTGTTAAATTTTCTAATTTTTCGAAATTTGATTTTAAAATCGTTGGTTGTTTTATACTGCGACTACGCCCCGTTTCGGAAAGCCAATTTTCTGACTTCAGCTGTTTACTAGAGCCATAGAGAAACAAAATCTTAAGTAGATATCCCATGGTATAGGGCGTTTATGTCGCAACTTTTACTGTTATCTCAAGCTGATAGTTCTATAGTGCGGTCCACGTTATAATGACAGTATCCGATCAACTTTGGTTTTGCTATCCTTATCTATCATTCGACAAAGCCGGTGGTACTATCCTTTTCTAGGTCCACAACGATGCCAATTATGTTTTTGACAGTGTAGAAATATAATTAATTAATGTGGAAAACGGCATTGCTATTCTTCTATCTTCATCCACTGTCATTATAACATGGACCTCACTATGGTAGTTGTTCTTTGTAAAGCTATGTGACCTGGTAGTCTCTCAAATTGTGCCGTTTCATACACTCTCACCCCAACAAAAACATTAAAAATCGACAGTAATCGACAATAATCGGCTTGAGATAACAGTTAAAAGTTGCGACATAAACGCCCTATACCATGGGATCCCCAACTGAATCCCCAACTCGGAAATCGGCCCTTAATTTCAGAATATTTTTTAAGTGAAAAGTGCACTTACTAGTAGTAGCAATATTGTTTGGACTTTGTGCCTATTGCATGAGAAAATACGAACCAATGATATAACTAGTCAGCTGGTTATTAGAATAGAAAATTACTTAAAAATATTGGATTGTATTTTCTCATGCAACAGGGCCTAGGGTGAAGGTCACCATCAGATTGGGGAGAAAACTGACTATAGTGAGGTCCATGTTATAATGACAGTATTTGCTCAACTTTGGAATTGCTATCCTTGTCTATCATTCGACAAAGCCGGTGGTACTATACTTTTCTAGGTCCACAACGATGCCAATTATGTTTTTGACAGTGTAGAAATATAATTATTAATGCAGGAATCGGCATCGCTATTCTCCTATCTTTATCCACTGTCATTATAACGTGGATCTCACTATAGTGTCAAGGATATGTATGATAGGGATTAAGATGGAGGAATAGGTGGGGATGATTTCATTTTATGAGTTAGGCCGGTTGCACAACAGCCGTTCAAATTTTAATCGTGATTAATTTTACGAGAACCAATAAGAAGGATTTTTTTGAAGAGAAGCCTCTCTTCAAAATAGCTATTTATGTATTAAGAACGTAATGCGCGACTTTATCGCTCGCGCAAAACAGTTATCACGCGATGCGAAGCGGAGCGTGATAATTTTGCAAGAGCGATAAAGAAGCATTACGCGCGAATTACATACACAGTTTTTCTACAACTGCCCGACTTTTAGGTTAAGATCTGACCTTTTGGCGAGCTGCTTACCATCAGCTGATTGGCGCGCGTAAAGAAACTCTTCTGCGCATGCGCGAATGATTACCGAACGTAAAGAAAATCTACTGCGCATGCGCGGATGGTTAGCGAGCGAAATAGTATAATTCGCACCTAGAGCAGAAAATGAGATTTTCTAATCAACAATAAATAATTGAATAAAACTGGTTGCGAAGCGAATTATTTTAAGCTGATGATGAAAGTGGACACTCGCCCGATCTAGCAGATGACTTATCAACTACTTTCATGAGCGGCTGGAAAGAGACAACTTTCTGGCCTAGACCGGAAAAGAAACCCTTTTCTGACGTCGTCTGCAAACAAGGTCTTTCAGATCTACGTAGGGACTGGAAAACAGCTGCTTCCTGTGCAGTGTGGCGAAATAGTATACTTCGCACCTAGGGCCGAAAATGAGACTTTTCCGGCTCGAAATCGGTTTTCAAGTCCGAGGCCGTAGGCCGAGGACTAGAAAGATTGAGAGCCGGAAATACATTTTTGCCCATGGTGAGAACGTTTTTTCGCCACACAGAAAAATAAACAATATAAATATGAGAATAATTTTTTATTAGGCACTCCGAAAGCAAAACAGGAAGGTCATACATAGCTCTAGCAAATCTGAGGTAATCTGAATATCAGGAATTGTCCAAGTATTTTTATTTTTTATTCTGATTTGTCTAAATAACCATAAAGATTATGTTCAATTGTTAAGAGGTTGTTTTAACTTTTTATTCTTCCAAATGACATAAGATGATATTATAATAAATGTTTTAATTCTTGAATAATAAACGCAAATAATGAAAAGTTTTTTGATCAGCTGTTTTAGCACACTTGAAATTTGGCCAATCTGAATGTCAAAGTCAACAATGCTTGTTGTCTTCACTGAACTCTATACTAACCTACCGTAGTATAGAGTTCACTGGTTGTCTTTGACTTCGGAAATTTAGGTTAGAAGTTCTATCCTACTCTGAAAATTGAATTTGAATAGTTTATATATATCTTATCTGTATTTTATTCATCCAAATAAAATGAGTAGTATCTTATTGCAGAATACTTATTCAATTCTAGAAGCATAAACTGATTCCGTTCATAAACCATTTTGTAAACACGTTCACATCAAATCAGAATCAGCTGACTTAAGGTTATTCTACAGCCCTAGGGCCGTAAAACTTTTACCGGCCTGGTCAGAAAACAATCATTTTCGGCCACCATATGACGCACGAAAACCAGCTCATTACATCCAAGTGGAGCGAAAAAGCCTTTTCTGATTGGTTCTCGTAGAATTAATCACGATTAAAATTACCGGCTTTTGTGCAACCGGCTCTTAGAGTACGAACAGAACGATCGAAACTGTAGGCGTGACTGCTACCAAATCGTTATGTTCGCACCTTTAAAAGAGTGAGTATTTTTTAGTGAGTATCGTTTCAAACACTAACTTCGATTGAATATCTAACCTCAATACAAACGTCAGTAGAATGCCTGGGGACAGTTTTTATCGGAGAGTCTGTATAGTGCCAGGAGATATACACGTGGAGGGAAATCGACTCGAAAAAAGAGTAAAATAGAGACTGGTTCGCAGAAATACACACAATAATTCCCCCGTTGAAGTTGAAAGAACATCGTGACCATAAAGAGAAAACCCCAACCGAGATTGCACCAGAACACTGTGAAAGAAAGTGAAGATTTACTGAAAAAAGGATTATTTGATGGCATGGTAAAGAAAGAAGAGGAGGAATGGGTGGATGGGTAGGTGGTGGATGAAGAGGAGAACGATAAGGGGGAGAGAGAGAAGGAGGAAGTCTAGATGATAGAGGAGAAGGAAGAGGAGTACAAGGAGGAAGGGGAAAACGAGAAGAAGAAGAAGAAGAAGAAGAAGGAGAAAAAGAAGAAGAAGAAGAAGAAGAAGAAGAAGAAAGAGGAGGAGGAGGAGGAGGAGGAGGAGGAGGAGGAGGAGGAGGGGAGGAGGAGGAGGAGGAGGAGGAGGAGGAGGAGGAGGAGGAGGAGGAGGAGGAGGAGGAGGAGGAGGAGGAGGAGGAATAAAGAGATAACGGAAAGAGAGCGGAGAAAGTTTGGAAAAAAAGGAAAAGGGAGAATAAGAGTATGATAAGAAGAGAAAACGAAGAAGAAATTCAAGACTGTGGAGAAGATTGAGAAGAAGACAAGTGAGATGAGGACAAGTAGAAGGAGGATTGTTCAGAAGATAAGGAGAAGGAAAAGAACTAGTG
This sequence comes from Nilaparvata lugens, assembly GCF_014356525.2. Lineage (NCBI taxonomy): Eukaryota > Metazoa > Arthropoda > Insecta > Hemiptera > Delphacidae > Nilaparvata > Nilaparvata lugens. Next base: position 11,982,877 of record NC_052515.1, read on the forward strand.
GTACAGAAAATGGAAAAAAAAACAAGTAGAGGAAGGTAAAGTGTGAAGGAAGAGATGGAGAAGATTGATGAGGAATAGGTGGATAGAAAGGAGACGGATAGAAGGGAGAAAATGATGGTAGGAAGAGGAGATGTAGAAGACGTAGAAAAGTGATGAGATGAAGTGAAATGATGTAAAGAGGTTTGAGAATGAAGAAGAAAATTTTTCGTTAGAATGGTAGCAAGAGTATGATAAATAATACAAGAAAGAGTAGAAGGGCAGAAGTAAGAGAATGAGGGAAAGAATGGAAAGTAGATGAGATGGAAAGAAGAAGAAGAAGAAGAAGAAGAAGGAGAGAAAAGAGAGAATGAGAAGAGGAGGAGGTTGAGTAGTAGAAAGTGGTTGGTGGAAAATGGTGTAGAAGACGGAAAACGGGGCAAATATATGAAGAGAAGTGAGAAAAGGTGGTGGAGGGGGTCAAAAGATAACGGGAGTAGAAAAAAGGATTACAAATGAACAAATAAAAGGGTTGCAGGAAAACCATGGCTGCGTCACGCTACGAAAATCACAGGGAGACAGACATTTAACGCAAACAAACAAACGAACAAAAAGTACGCGTAGGTGGGACAAACCAAACAAGATAGACTTACTTCTGAGTTGGTGAATTATCCGCGAGGCTTACTAGGTGGTTGTCAGGGGGGGCAGCCAGGGTGGGGGCAGCCAGGGGGGGGGGAGATTTAGACGACCCTTTGCAACCTCTACGAACCATTAACTCTTACCTCCAATTGGCCCCTCTCAAATCTAGATACAGTGCGAGGAGGAGGATGAGGAGGAGTGAGGAGGAGAGAGGAGAAAGAGGTAGAGGATGAGGAAGATTGTGAAGAGGTGCTGGTGGAGAGGGTGCAAGAGTGGTAGGAGATGGAGGAGAAGGAGGAGGAGAAGGATGAGAAAGAGGAGAAGGGGAGGAAAAAAGGATGAGTAGGAGGGGGATACGGGGGAGAAAGAAGAGAGGAGGATGATGAGAAAGATGACAATGGGAGGAGGAGGATGAGAAAGAGGAGGATAAGGAGGAAAAGGAAGAGGAGAAGGATGATGAGAAAGATGAGAATGGGAGGAAGATGAGAAGGAGGAGGATAAGGAAGAAGAGGAAGAGGAGGAGTAAGAAGAGGAAGATGGTAGGGGAGTGGGAGGAGGTCCAAAAGAATGATTAGGAGGAGGAGGAGGAGGAGGAGAAGGAGAAGTGAGGAGGGAGAGGTGGTGGAGAAGGAGGAGGAGTAGTAGGAGGAGTGTGGAGGGAGTGGTGGAAAAGAAGGATGAGGAGGAGGAAGAAGAGTAGGAGTGGAAGCAGGAGGTTGTGGTGGAGGAGGAGGAGGAGGAGAAGTAGAAGGACGTGAAGTATGAGTTTGAGCAGGAGGTGGTGGAGCAGGAGGAGGTGCAGGAGGTTGTGGTTGAGGATGTGCAGGAGGCTCTGGTGGAGGAGGAGGAGGAGTAGGAGGAGGAGTGAGGAGGAAGAGGTGGAGAAGAAGGATGACGAGGAGGAAGAGGAGTAGGAGGAGGAGCAGGAGGTTGTGGTGGAGGAGGTGGAGGAGGAGGATGATGAGGAGGTAGTGATGGAGGAGGAGTATGAGGAGGAAGAAGAGGAGGAGGAGATAAATTTCTGCACTAACGTTGTTTTGATCTCTCAAAGCATCACCAACCATGTACGGTGATATTTGAACAGAGACATCGTGGCTTCAACTTCCCTGGATCACAAAAAAGGGTAAAGTTAACCCCCCCACCCCTTTTGAGGGGGTAACACACAGGTTTGTTTTTGTGATAGGTGAGACATACTGTGATGAAGAAGCACAACCCGACGACCAACCAAGGGTTGTCCAATTGAAAGGCATGATGATACTAAATAACGAAACGAAATTGTCCTTGCTATTCCAACCCCTTGCTTTATAACGATAACGTTCACATGCGTTACCGTAACGATAATAGAAATTGTATGTGGATGGCGATAATCAGAAGGAAACTGAGAGGGGAGAGGGGAATGGAGGAGAAGGAGGAGGAGGAGGAGAAGGAGGAGGAGGAGGAGGAGAAGAACGAGAAGATGAAAAGGAGACAAGAGTCACAAAGCAATTAGCGAGTCCATTTTTCCACATGACACACAGAGATGCTCAAATTGTGTACACAGTGTGACTGCGTCGTTTATTATTATTCTTATTCTGATTCGGGGAGGATTTTGTCCCTTGTGGGGTGGTGAGGAGGAGGAGGGGTTGTGAAAACAGCGGGGATTTTCTGGTGTAGGCAAAATAAAGAAAGTTGCTTTACTGCTAACTCAACATTGGACATTCGTTTGTGTATTCTGTTACATTTCCTTTCATGGAACTACTAATTCTGCTTTTTTTCTGTGTTTCCATCCCTGATTTTTATCTTATTTTTCTTCTTACTTTGTCGTTAATTTAACTCCTACTCTTTTCTTCCTCTTATACACAACCCTACAGTTTCCTTTCTCATTATTTAATATTCTCGTTCAATTTCTGTTTTTCTTCTCTCACTCCAAAAAATAACCCATATTCGTAAGTAAAATTTCTTTTAAGGGCCGTTTGCACAGTCAAAGTTTAAACTCGATTTAAACAGCTGGTGGCTTAAACTCAAAATTAAACACATATATGTGCACATATATACCAAGTCTGTGTATAACAAACTAGACTTGATACGGATTTCATCCGGTTTAAAATTAAATTTAGTTTAAACTGTCACTGTGCAAACGGCCCTTATTCGATCATTTTTTTTCTCTTCTTCTTTTCTTCTTACCGTTGAAGAAGAGAAGAAATTGACAGTTGATTTTTAATGAGTTCTTCTCTTTCTTCATAATCTCATCCATCCTTTAAAATAACAACTGATTATTATGATTTCACCCAATCTGATCTTTCACTCCGTCTATTTTCCTTTATGATAAATATCTTTGAATCTATTTTTAATCGTCGGCCCGGTTTCTAGAACACTCATTGAATTTAAAATCGTATCTATAGGTTATATATAACCTCCAGGTTTGGCTTGTAGAATACTTTTTGAATCTGAAAAGCCATCAAATCTATAGGTTAAATGGTTCATTAGATTTGAAAAGTGTCTTAAAAGTCAAGTCTTATAGTGAAAATAATTATTTTCATTTGAGAAGTAGAATAGTCCATCAGATTTAATAATTGTCTCAGAAACCGAGCGTTATTGTAATAAATATTTCTCAATAGGAAAATAACTTGAATTATTAGATTGAGAGACTTGTTTCTTCATCACCCAAACTTCATCCAATATTTTCAATTCTGATTTAATTTCTATTATGATTATATACCAACCTCGGATTCTGGATTTCAATTCCTTCACAATATTTCTATTTCTACTTTCTCACATTTCACTAAATGGCCCTCTTTGTTGTTATTTTAATGCTTGCTATTCCTACCCCTCACCTTTCTCAGGCCTTTCTCCTTCTCTTCCCACTCTGTCCTTCCTTCCTCTCTTTCTTTTCTCTCCTTCCTTCCTGTCTCTCATCCCACACTGGCTGTGTGATATCAATTAAAGGATGTTCACAAGACGTTCGCAAGGATCTTTCCTCTCTCCCACTCACCTCCTCTTCTCCTACTTCTTCCTCCTCACACACCATTCGCCAAACAAGAATAGTCTCCTGGACCGGAAATGACCACACCGATTCCACTTCCGGCTATCTCTCTTCCTTCCTTGTCCCTCTTAAGCGTTTCTTCTCTTCCTTCTCTTTCTTTGAGGAATATTTTCGACTCGGGACACTATGCTGTGACAACTGTCCACCTATCCTACAGGAAATGCGTGGGTTGCTCACTGGAGAATTGTGGATTTGATTTCCAAAATATTTATAAATTTCAAAGTAGATGTTACCGGGTTCGTAATTTCTTGCTCAAGATGCCTACAAGAATATTCCTCATAAAACCACTTTCATCTTAGAATTTCATCGAATATTCGTTCCAAGTGATAAGCCGATGTTCTACAGAATTTGTTAACAATGGTATTGTTGTGTTCATTATGATTGGCTCTACCAGAATTTAAATTCCAATTTGCGTAGTAGTACTACCAAATCAAAAATTTAGCTTCAAAATGTGACCTATGAGGTCACGAAACCATTGTCCTGTACCAAATAGAACTGTAGAATTTTACGATATATGTGTGTTTCTAAACTATTCTCTCAAATTAATTAATTATTATAAATTATTATTCATTGTTTCACTTGAATATCCTCATTTCACTTTCATTTTTCGTTACTTTTTTCAAATAATTATCATTTCTTCAAAACTTTCTCTTCCTTCTTTGTACTCGTATGTGGAGTATTTCACATTTCGTTTTAATACTTGTGAGATTGTTCTACTTTTATTATGAATAATAGTATTTGTATTCTATTGTTTTATTGCTCCGTCCTGATTATTTTATATCACAGACAATTAGTTGTCTGTATCTGTGATAATATCGTTTATTCTGTTAGGTCATCTATTATCTGTGATGTATATTATTTTGTGTTGTAAACAATTACAAGACATCCTATTCCGGACTATGTGTGACCTTATCTAATTTGGGATAGGAATAGCACAAGGTTACCTTATTTTTTCTTTTCTCTCACTATAATTCTTGATGTATCAAGAATTAGTACTTATTGTATCAATCAATGAAGAATAAAGAATTATTGTATATAATTGGTAAATCAGTGGAACCAGTTAAATCTGTAACAGTATTGCATTTGAAAATGTTATTGTGACCTTAAAATTTCCTGCTTGGATTATGCTACTCTAACTTATAGTGTGAATGGATGATTTATTTCTCATGAAATCAATTCAAATCTTAGGAAAAGAAATAGATAGAACCCAAAATTTCTGCATTTTTTCGCTCCCTTCCCAAAACTATTGATGGAATTCCATTCGCTATTAAAAAATATAATGGAATTAGGTGAATATAAATTTGGCTCTGAAGCATCTGAATTTGAAAATTTATTTTGAAAAATATTTAAGAACTGAAAGTTTTGTGAAGTGAACAACTACAAGACTTGACCTTTTTCGGACCATGTGTAATCTTATCTGGATTTGGGAGAGGAATAGCACAAGGTAACCTTATTTATTCTCTCCCTGTCATTTTAATCTTATCTTCATTTGAGAGAGGAATAGCACAAAGTTACCTTATTTTTCTCTCCCTATCATTTTGATATTGTACTTATTGTATGAATCAATAAAGAATGAGGAACAGCGGGTCTTTCTATAGAACAATGTGAAAAACATTTTACGTTTTAAACATTTCTTGGCAGTTTTAAGACAATGAATGAAGAATACACAAATGGATACGTGAGAAATCTATATTTATTACACATTGGATAAAATTCAATGATGCTCAGCTTCAACTATCGATTGCTTTGAATCAGTTGATCGGAGATAAATCAGATTAATAAATTTATTTTTATGTGCTCATACCAACTCAAAGAATAGCTGATCCCAGATCATCATTCAATAATATCATCATACTCTTAAGATCTAATTTTCAAGAATGAGAAAAAATTTGAATAAATCTATTTTTATGTGCTCATACCAACTCAAAGAATAGCTGATCCCAGATCATCATTCAATAATATTATCATACTCTTAAGATCTAATTTTCAAGATTGAGAAATAGTTCGATCCAAATGTATCCAAACTAGACTTCACCATTCTGTAGGTGGTCGACATCAGTATTGAGTGCATTACCCATTGAAATCAACCCCAATTTTCACGAAGAACCACACATGAAGATGTAAACTACCCCTAGCTCTCAACCACCCTTCAACTCCACCCTCTGTATTTTACATTAGACTCGACACAAGGCACGGCAATACGTCAATTCATTCCTTCCAAATCCGCGGCCTATCAATTACTATTGTACTAAGATTCCATTCATCTTGTGAGTTCTCTCTCTCACACACACTCACTCACTCTCTCTCTATCACAGTCTCACACTGTTCTCTTGGTCTCTTTCTCTTACTCTCTCTTCCTCTTTCTGTCTCTCTCACTTTCTTACTCACCCTCTGAATCTCTATCTCTCTGAATCTTGTGAGTTCTCTCTCTATCTCTTTCTTTCTCACTCACTCTCTCTCTCTCTCTCTCTCCCTCTATCACAGTCTCACACCATTCTCTTGGTTTCTTTCTCTTACTCTCTCTCCCTCTTTCTGTCTCTCTTCCTTTCTTACTCACCCTCTCAATCTCTCTCACTCACTTTCTCACTCTCTCTCTCTCTCTTACTCTCTCAACCTCTCTCTGTCACTCTCCCTCTCATACTCACTCGTACCCTCGCTTCCTTACACTCTCTCTCCCTCTTTCTGTCTCTCTTCCTTTCTTACTCGCTCACTCTCTCAATCTCTCTCACTCACTTTCCGTCTCACTCTCTCTTACTCTCTCACCCTCTCTCTGACACTCTCCCTTTCATACTCACTCGTACCCTCGCTTTCTCTCACTCTCTCTCTCTCCCTATACCAATCCAATACGACGTCGGGACTGTCAACAATCAATTAAATCAGTGATCAATTGTTCCGGTGGAGTTTGTTGAATATGTTCTTTCTTATTGTATTTTTTGAGGTCTCTCTTTCCTGTTCTATTATTTCGCTTCTCATTTCAGGGGTTGAGGGTGAGATTTGTATGAATAATAGAATCAGTCGTCAATATTGTTTTAGAGTAGTTGAAACACGTTTTCTTCTATTGTTTTGTGGAGAAACTACGGCATACGTTCAGCGTATAGAGGTTTACTCAATTGCTATTATAGGTGAAGAATTGTTAGAAAAATGAAAAGTAGGAGAAGACTAACAACAACCGGGGAAGGAAAAAACGCAGGGAAAGAGAAAATAAAATTATGAGAAATAGATATATGGTGAGATTAAAAGAATAATTAAATGACAAAAGTTGAGACAAATTGATCACGGAGAAAGTAAATAGATTGCAATTCTTTATTCATGTAGATTACTTTATATATTCTCAAAATATGTAGTCATAATTTTTCCATATTATTTCATTGCTTTATACAATTTATAGACGGATAATTTGACATCTTGTGAGGCTGGCGTTATATTTTCAATATATCATAGCTAACATAGCTAACATAGACACTGTTGATAACTCAACAATAACTAAAGATGAAGCTATCTAATATCGATTACTTTATTCTTTATTAATTCTTACAATAAGTACATCATCAAAATAATAGGGAGAGAAAAAATAAGGTAACCTTGTGCTATTCCTCTCCCAAATTTAGATAAGGCTACACATAGTCCGAAATAGGTTTTGTAGTTGTTCACTTCACAAAATTTTCTGTCCTAATTATTTTCAAAGGAAAATGATGAAATTTAGATCTTTACAATTCATTCATTCATTCACAATGAGAATGACACTTATGCAATAACATTATAGAAGATAAAATAATGAGGTAGTCCTTGTGCTATTTTTCTTCCAAATTTATAAGTGGAAAAGTCCAAGATAAGGTTAGAATTTCACGTGTACAATTTTTATAAAATTTTTAGTCCAAAATGAACATGAAAACTATAAATTTTCAAATTTAGATGACTTGAATTAATAAATTGATAAGTAATATTCTACTCAATTACCACTTGAAACTAATACTTTCGAGTCATTTAAAAAAATTTGGAACCATTGAAGAAACACAAACTTGTAAACACTAATATTATAGAAGTGTTTAATAATCTTAAAATACCAATATCGATGGAAACCATATAATGGATTTTATTCAATCCGCGGATAGTAATACTGAACGTTTTGAAGTTGATGTGCAATTTGAATCATGATAATTTTCTATTCTGTCTCCAATCGGGGAAAATTTGATTGATTGATTGATTGATTGATTAGCTGCTTTTATTAAAAACCTGGCAAAATTTTGAAGGAGGAAATAAAGGGAGATGGTGATAGGAGAAACGAAGAGAATACTGATAGGGAGTAGAAATTAACACAACAAGATCTAATGTTTCACAAAGGGGAAAGATCCACCAAAAATTAGCTGGAAAGGGTGCAAGAAATAGGGTACACTGAGAACCCCTTTTCTCCCTCTTCATCTTGTTCTTCTTCTTTTTCTTCTTCTTCTTGTTCTTGTTCTTCTTGTTCTTCTCCTTCTTGTTCTTGTTCTTCTTGTTCTTGTTCTTGTTCTTCTTCTTCTTCTTCTTCTTTTTCTTCTTCTTCTTCTTCTTGTTCTTCTTTTTCTTTACTTTATTCTTCTTCCCCCTTTCTCTCCAGCTACAGCTTGCAAGTCTGGCAGCAAATCCAGTAGCAGAAAATCAGATTATAAAGGTTAAACGTGGAACATTAGCCTATGTTGACGAGTGGTAATGTTGCAATTTTGATGAGGTTTAATGCAACGCAGAGCTGAGCAGACTTTGCTGGCTTATTAGCTGCCTAAATAGACCTGCAGGTTGAGTTGAAAGTTGATAGAACGGACGTTTGAAGGTGTCAACTGGGCTGAAACTAGTTTAAACTGAAGTTAACTAGTTGACGTGTAGTAGTTGAACAAAGTTTCTGTGGTTTGTAAAGGTTTGAGAAGCAATCTTTTCTTTATTAACATTCTTATAGAGTCAGCATTTGATAGACATTGTTTGCTATTCTTGTCTGTCATTGGACACATAGCAGAATAATTGATCATTCTATCCTTTTCCAACACTCAATGTTTCTTAACAATGTAAATATTGTTTACGATTCAACATTATGTAGAAATATTGTGAACTACTTGAATATTCCATCTCGATTATCAAGATTAATGTTCGAAATAGGAAAAAATATGTTTTTTTGACGATGGAATAAATTTGAGATGAGAATATCCATTATTAACAAGAATATAAAATGACAGATCAACCGAGTAAAGGTTTTGTAAAGGTTTGTAAAGGTTTTGTAAAGGTTTGTAAAGGTTTTGAGAAGCAATCTTTTCTATAGTAACATTCTTATAGAGTCAGCATTTGATAGACATTGGTTTGCTATTCTTGTCTGTCACCGAGTAAATAAAATCACAACTATCCACTATAGAAGGCGGAGGAAGAGGGAAACTTGTAACAATTCTTTCCCCTCTCTATCATTCCCACTGACATTATACTGACATAGTAATTACTATCACTATAATGATAATTACGTTGACTATACGGATGAGGAACCTCACGGATTCAACCTTGTTAAAGAATTCAAAACTTTTTAATCCGTCTACGGGTTCGAATAGCTTCAGATATTGCATAGAAAATTTATGACATTCAATTCAAATATTGTTCTATAAATATTATTGGAACGTTAACTGGATCAACAGAGAGGGAAAACAGAGTATAACCATACAGAAACAATAATAGCGTAAGTAGATATCCCATGGAATTGGGCGTTTATGTCGCAAATTTTACTGTTATCCAAGCGCGATACTGTCGATTATTGTTGATTTTTACTTTTTTGACCGGGTAAGAGTGTGGTGAACGGCACAATATGAGAGACTACCAGCGTCATAAAGCTTCACGGGAAAGAACTACGTGGGCTATCGGCTTGAGATAACAGTAAAAGTTGCGACATAAACGCCCTATGTCATGGGATATCTACTTATGCTATTGTTTCTCTATGGTATAACATAGAATAATTCTAGCTGAATCCACTCGAAACCCGTTAATTCAACCAGTTGATAAGGTATTATTGTGTAATGGTTGCTTCAATTTGTAGTAACTGTCATATATGTGTAATATGGAAACAATTTGAATATTTGAATAAAGTTTGAATTTGAAGTTTGAATTTGATCCAATTATCTCTTCGAGGTACAGGAGGCTACTGAGGTCTTTGCTTATGGTTGAATCAACTTGGAAGTTGGAACCTTTGTTCAACTAGTTATCAAATAACACCAGTCAACTTCCTGAGGAGGTTACCAACGCGTCTCTGCTTGTAGTCCAATAAACTTGAAACCCGTTAATTCAACGAGTTGCTCGTATCAGTCAACTCTTTCTTAGGCTACCAACGTCTTTGCTTTTCTGAGACGACATCCACTCACGATGCTCGTATCCAAATTAACAGATCACCCATGTCGCGAGATTTCCAAGTGTTTTAAGTGAGTTCATACTCATGGCAGTCACTCACTCGCGGGAGTCTCCAGTGAGTAAAACTGCTCCTTGACGAAGCGTGAGTGAGTGAGTGAGTGTTTATGAATGATAGATTAGTTGTGATACATTGATGTAGTCTGGCAATTGAATAACGAGTCCCCTGTATGTCATGTGATCTGGGGTGCTTTGAATGATCTTGTAAGAGTGGATGGATGATTTAACTGAGTTATACTTGATGTTGCATGATCTAAGTGGAAGAATGAGTGTAGATTCTGTAGAATATTGAAGTTTAGGATGAAAAAGTATTATCAATAAAGATAGGTAGGCTTCATTCTATTGATATTATACTTCTTTACGTTACTTCAGGCCCACTTCGCTTTATTCTTCATTCCTGATTTTCACTTCGATTCCTCATACTTTACATCACCCATATATTATTACCTATATTTTTCTCTACTTCAATTCATTTTTATTCTCTCATTCCACTTCGATTGTCATATTTTACTTTCTACTTTTCTCTACTTACTTCACATTAGGCTTACTTTACATCATTTCACTTTAGCTTTTACTCCACACTGAGCTTTCAGCTTTTACTCAAACTGAGCTTCTAGCTTTTACTCCAAACTGAGCTTTTAGCTTTTACTCCAAACTAAGCTTTCAGCTTCTACTCCAAATGAGCTTTTAGCTTTTACTCCAAACTGAGCTTTTAGTTTTTACTCCAAACTGAGCTTTCAGCTTTTACTCCAAACTGAGCTTTTAGCTTTTACTCCAAACTGAGCTTTTTCTCTGATTTCTACTCTATGATTCCTCAAACAAGCACCACACTCATTATCCGATTCACCTGAGACCTGAGCGATGGGGGTATTGTTATAGAGTAATAGTATATTTCGCACTAGAGCAGAAAATGAGATTTTTCCAGCTCGAAATCGGTTTTCAAGTCCGAGGCCGTAGGCCGAGGACTAGAAAAGATTGAGAGTGGAAAAACATTTTTGCCGTGGTGCGAACGATATTTTTCGCCACACTACAGTATTGCTGACAAAATAAAGAATACTCGTAAGCTATCGTACCTATCTCTTGATTTTAGTGGTAGAAGATTTGCAGTCAGGATTTCAGATTCTTTTAAAATTTCACTTGGAATACCACAGTCATCTTCAAGCATTTTTGAAAATTCGGAATGCATAATCAACAATAAATAATGATTAAAACTGGTTGCGGAGCGAATTAGTTTGATTCGAAACTGGAACTAAAATCATGGCGACTTCAGCTTATTATGAAAGGGGACACTCGCCGATCTAGCGGATGACTTATTAATAATAATTAGCGCGTTGTTTTTCCCAGCCATAAGCGGTGGAAAGAGAACAACTTTCTGGCCTAGACCGGAAAAGAAACCCTTTCGACGTCGTCTGCAAACAAGGTCTTTCAGATCTACGTAGGGACTGGAAACAGCTGCTTCTGTGCAGTGTGGCGAAAAGATACTTGTTGAAGATAGGCTACTGTTTACTGTCTATTTATGTGTTTCTGGTATTGAGCTCAGTTCATATAGAAGTCGAAGCTTAGAAGTAGGAGCTTAGTCTAAATTAACATAGCTTTAATCTGTGCTTGATGCACGAAGTAAAAAGATTTCAGAAGGCTGACCACAGATTATAGAATAAAGAATACTAATTATCGTTATAATAATTATTCTAATGAAGCACTAAAATTTGTGTAGAAATATCAGGAATCTAAAAAAAATTACTAGCTTGAACACCTATACGGAGTTATTTTCAGTGTTGGAACATGATGTAATTTTTTGATAAAATCGTGATATTCTCTTGAAACACCTAAGTGTTTCATTGTGGATAATATCACTTCATTCATAAATAACAGTAGGCCTATTTGAAATTATTTCAATATTTATTAATGAAGCACTGAAATTTGTGTAGAGATATCACGAATCTATTGAAAAAAATTATAAGTTTGAACCCCTATGGTGTCATCTTCAGTGTTGAAACATGAATGTAATTTTTCGATAAATTCGTGATATTTTCTAGAAACATCTAAATGTTTTATTGTGGATAATATCACTTCATTTTCAATATTTATTCCAATGAAGCACTGAATTTGTGTAGAAATATCAGGAATCTATAAAAAAATTACAAGTTTGAACACCTATATGGAGTCATTTTCAGTGTTGAAACATGAATGTAATTTTTCAATGAATTCGTGATATTTTATAGACAACATTCTATTATAGATAAATAGCAATACATCTCACAAATAACAGTATCTGAAATTATTTCAATATTTATTATAATACTGTAAATATTTTCTTTTTGCTAATACATAATTAAAAAAGCAAAGAGCGGAACACGGAGTATAGAACATCTTTATTCCGTACTAACTTGATATCCTTATTCTCATTATTATTATTATTATTATTATATTATATTATTATTATTATTATTATTATTATATTATTATTATTATATTATTATTATTATGCGTCAAATTCCCTTGTATGGAATCGCTAAGTATTTACTTTGGATGCCGTACTACATCCTTATTTCTACGATTATTCCAAAAAAATTTCATTTTAGCCGATATAGCCTCATTATTAGCCTAATATATTCTCATTATTATTCTAAGTATCTTCTATCTGATTCATGGTATCCTTAACCTTATCCTAAGGTATCCTTATTCTTATACTTGATATCCTTAATCTTATCCTAGGGTATACTAATCCTTATCCTTATCTTCATCCTTATTCCGTGCTTGGAGTCTGAGAATGATTGGAGTTCTGTTGTCAGTGAGAGAGCACAGACAGTGCGGAGTTTCTCAGTGATAATGCCTTGGTGCGATCATTCTTGCAGTGGTATCACAGCGGGGGTGGGGCAGATAATAAAGCGGCCGGTGGAGGGGATAGACGTCCGCCAATCGGAGACCGGGGACTGTGTGCTGGTGAGGAGGAGGGGTTGTTGTGGGAGGAGGAGGAGGAAAGACAGTGCTGCGTTTGTGTTGCCTTGTTGAGAGGGGAAGGAGGAGAAATGCCCATAGCGGTCGATGCTTGCTGATGTTAGTGTGTGTGTGTTTGTGTTTGTGTGTGTGTGTGTGTGTGTGTGTGTGTGGTGGGTGGAAGGCGGGAGTTTTGTTTTGCGAAGAGTGGGTTGTGAGGAGGAGGAGTAGCAGATGAGGAGGTGGAGTAGAGGGGAAAGAAGGTAGTGGATAAGCTGCAAACGATAAAGAAAACAAATAGTTGATAAGAGAGAAGAAAGAGTTAGGAAAGGTGGAAAAGAGAGAAGATAAGGTGGAAGAATGTCTTGAGATGGAGGTGGAGGAGAAGGAGAAGAGGAGGAAGAATTTGAGAATGAGGAGGCTCCAAACAGTAAAGAAAACAAAGAGTTGATAAGGAAGAGGTAAGAGTAAGGAAAGGTGGAAAAGAGAGAAGATAAGGTGTAAGATTGTCTTGAGATGCAGGTGAAGGAGAAAGAGAAGAGGACGAAGAATTTGAGAATGAGGAGGCAGCGAACAGTAAAGAAAACAAATAGCTGATAAGGAAGAGGTAACAGTAAGGAAAGGTGGAAAAGAGAGAAGATGAGGTGGAAGAATGTCTTGAGATGGAGGTGGAGGAGGAAGAATTTGAGAATGAATAGATTTTGAAGAAGGAATAGAAGAAGGATGAGGAGGAGTAATGAAGGAGGAGTAGGAAAAGGAGAAGGAGAAGGATGAGGAGGAATAGTAGTTGGAAAAGAAGATAAGGTGGAATAATGTCTTGAGATGGTGGTTGAGGAGAAGGAGAAGAGGAGGAAGAATTTGAGAATGAGGAGAAGGAATAGAAGAAGGATGAGGAGGTGGAATATAGGAGGAGAAGGAAGAGGAGGAAAAGAAAAAGAGGTTGATGACTAGTGATGCAAACAATAAAGAGAGCAAATAGTTGATAAAGAAGTAGTGAGAGTGAGGAACGGTGGAAGAAAGAGTATATAAGGATTAGATTAGATTTCTTTATTTATGTATGTTACAATATTCACTGGCTTAGACCTAATTTACACTAAGTGACGGTAATGCTAATTATTCAACGAATTTTACAAAGTATAGATCATTAATCAATGAGAATAAATATTAAATTCAATTAGAATAACGATAATATAAAATTGTAATGTAGCTTCCTAAATCGGCGGTGTTTCAACAAATAATTGTCGATTCTTTGAAAAGGATATAAATTAATATCCTTCCCATCAACACACGACCGGGGGAGGAGGAGGAATAAGAGGAGAAGGAGGTGAAGAAGGAATAATAATTTGAAAAAAGGGATTGATGAGCTAGTGATGCAAACGATGAAGAAAACAAATTCTTGATAAGGAAGAAATGGTAGTGAGGAAAGAGTAGATAAGGTGACGTAGGAGAAAGAGGAATAGAAGGATGAGGAGAAAGAGGAGTAGTTGAGAAAGGAGATTGATATGCTAGTGATGTCAATAAGGATAACAAGGATAGTTGACAAGGAAGGAGTAAGGAAGGATAAGGATGAAACTAAGAGTAAGGAAATGTGGAAGAAAGCGTAGGTGAAGTTAGAAAAGTCTAAGACAAGATTAAGGAAGAGGTGAGAATAGATAGGAGAGCAAGACGACAGTAAACGTAAGGGAAAAGGTGGTATAGTGAATGTGGTGGTGAAGGAGAATGATAAGACAGAAAGGAATGGCTGATAAGAGAGATGAATAGTTGTAAAGGACGATATACGAGTGAAGAATGAAAGATGAAAAAAGAAAGATAATACATAATTTATTATCGGAGTATAGTAGTGAGGGAGAATGATAAGAAAAGGATGTGGTAAGCTCAATGAATTGAGGAGAAAGAGGATGTAATGAAGGAGGAGGTGGAAGAAAATAACGTGATAGAAATAACTGTAGAAGAGGTGGAAGAATGAATAGAGGAATAGTAGGAAAATAGATCAGAGATGAGAGAATATGTTTGATAAGGTAAAAGGTAATAGGGAGGACAGATAAAGTGATAGAAATAACTATAGTAGAAGTGGGAGAATGAATAAAGAGCAGTAAAAGGAAAATAGATCAGAAGTGAGAGAATATTTTTGATATGGTGATAGGGAGGACGTGGAGAAGAACAAGTGAAGGAGTGAGAAGGGGAGAAATGAATAAAATTGAATAGGTGTTTGAAGTAAGGATGAAAAGAAAAGAAGAAGGAACAGAAGGATCAGGAGTAGAAGTAGAATGATGGAGCGAATGAGAAGGGGAATGCGATATGAAAGAAGAGAATACAAAAATGAGAGGGGTGAGAGAAGATCTTAGGTTAGAAGAGAAGTGTGAAGTGATAGATAAGGAGAAACATGGGGGAGTATGGAGATGATGGATAAGAAGAATGGAATAACAAAAGGAAAAGAGAAAGAGATGATAAGAATGTGAAATTTATATTTATATTTGTAATTCAACTTCAAAATTGAATAGGTTGAAATTTGGTGGAAAATGATTATGAAGAAAATGTTAATTTTACCATTTGAAAGAAGAAGAGGGAGTGGAGAATGGAATCAAAATTATTATAAAGACTTTTTGTAACAGTTTTCAATTACAGAAGTCTTGAATTCTTGTAGTCAAAGAAGAAGTTGAAGAAGTAGGAAAATGAAAAACAAGAACAATATACAAAAGTCTTGAATTCTTGGAGTTAAGAAGAAGTATAAGGAGAAAAAGAAAAATGAAAAACAAGAACAATATAGTGCAGTAGAGATAGTGGAAGAAACACTAATAAGCTAAAAAATAGGATTCAGAGTCATTAAGGGAATACAGTACTAGAAGGTAGAGAAATTTAGTGGAAACAAAAACTAAGAAGTGAAACAAATTTAGAGAAATTAAAGGTAGGTAAAATTTAGAAGGTAGAGAAATTTAGTGGAGACAAAAACTAAGAAGTGAAACAAATTTTGGTGGAGTAGGAGGCTAAGAAGAAGGAAACAAAGAAGAGGAAGAAGAAATAGACAATAGAAAACAGTGGTAAGGAATAGAGATGGTAGATACACAAAGAGATAAGGTATATGATAATATCATAATATTATTAAGATTCAATAAAGGAAGACAGTACTAGAACGTAGAGGAATTTAGCGGAGACAAAAACCAAGAAGCGGAGTAGATTTTGGTGGGAGTAGGAGAAGGTGAAGAAGAAAACGAAGAAGAAGAAGAGGTGGAAGCAGAAGACAGTAGAGTACAGTAGAGAGACAGTAGAAGAGAAACAGTTTGCAGTGTTGTACGCGGGGATCCAGTTGTGTGAGCGTGTGAGTATGTGCGTGCGGGAGTGATTGTGGGTGGGAGTGTGGGGGGAGGGACAGATAAGCGCAGAAACAATGCGCAAAGGACTTCTTTTGTGCCTTGTTCTCGGCGCGCTTACAACTACTGTGTTCTTCCGAGAACAGTAGGTAACCAGAGTTGGTGCTGGTTGTATCTCCGTTGAGACAACGGCTCTTTGTCGAGAATTTCCCTCAGGAAAACTGCCGAGTTTCCCGGGGAAAACTCTTTGTCATCCGCGTAGATATCACGTGCCGCGTTACGGACAATAACCTGCGTTACGACTGCGTTACACTGCTGTGGCCGAGTTGCAACCTTCATAACCTCAAAAGTTGTTCGCCGGGGGTCCACGGAGATCTTCAAGGTTTATCGGTTGATAATGTGATCAAATTTGAATAGTATTGTGTTTTTAAGAGGTCTGTGTTGAACTTGTGTAAACAATTATTATTCTATCCTACTACTTACTACAAAGGCAGTTTTAGTATAGTGTACAAATCGTGGGTAAGGAATTTCAATCATTGTATGTGTATGGGTGATATATTTTGACTGATAACAACTTCTATTACTACTTCAATAGATAATCTATAGAATAATTGTGTACTGGAGATCACTGAGCTTCATTCAAGATTTATCGCTCAAAATTGTGCGTTTGAAATGTAAGAAACTTAGCCACACTTTTACTACACCAAGGTATTTGTAGTCTAGTTATTTTTGACTGGAATTGGACATCTTTGAAGGAGATATTCTTGTTAAATAGTGATTGTGTCATAGATTTATTTGAGTATACTTTTGCTACGGTAAAGTATGTTTACTGAAGACAAGATTGTCATAGGCTTCAAAAAGTTATAATTTTTGTGAAATCTGGAGATTAATGTGGACAATAGTGTATCAAAAGAATTGGAATTGTTTACTGGTCAAGAACTGTGAGTGAATTACTTTGAAGTTACAGGTTTCTTGAGGAAATTTGGGGATTGTTACAAGGAGACATTTTTTAAAAATAAGTAATTATTTGGAAGTATTGTGCTGTAGGTTTACCAGAGTGGTAAAAGTTTTAATTTCTTGGAGGATCGTGAAATCGGTTGTGGTAAAATAGCACATTCAAATTTACCAAACATTCAAAATGTATCACGATAATTAAGTTTTGTTGAGAAACAAATTCTACTCAGTGTAAAATTGGAGAAATTTCCAACAAAATTTGAGTAGTCCGAAAACTGTTGAGAAGAGTGAACTTTGCCAATATTACAATACAGTATTCTGTTTAACTTCATACAAAGTTTGTGCAAAATATGGTGACATTTTCATATACTTCTAAATAAATATTTATGTAGGATTCTAAGATCAAAATCCGAAGTGTGACAACTGTTGGAAGGTTTTTGATAAGATCTCAAGATTAGGATTTAATCGGACAAAGATATTGTGATTGTGAGAGTGAGGTAGTAGACTACTAACACGACATTTCATAAAACGTAGGATCTAAGATCAAAATTTGAAGTGTGACAACTGTTGAAACTGAAGGTTATTGATAAGATCTCAAGATTAGGATTCAATCGGACTAAGATATTGTGATTGTGAGAGTGAGGAAGTAGACTACTAACGTTTCAAAAAACGTAGGATTTTTGTGTAGAAAAGTTTGAATTCCCACGGATTTATTGTAACTTATACCCTTCTACGTAGAAATCTACAGCTTCATACGGAAGAGGAACAGAAAATAGTCGACGGAAGGAAATAGAAGAAGAGGAAGATGGAACGTGAGAATTTCGGGACCGAAACTGCGCTGAAGCAGAGGAAGTAATCTTCAATTGCATACCGGTATGTTACTTGTTTTAATTTGATTAGTATAGTTTTTAATTAACATCCTTTGAGGTCCGTGGGATATCCTGTGATGCTGTACTCCAAACTCTAGTTTGAGTGAGGATTAGTTTCAAGTAAGGATCTAGTTCTTATAAGGATTGAGGAGGTATTTACTGGGGGCATCCTAGATGGAATAAGGAGTGGGAACTCGGAAGTTGAGTTTAAATCAAACCGTTTAGGGAATTAAAACTGGGTTTTGTTCTCACACTTTATAGATTTACGTTCATGCTACTACTTATTTTCTATTAATGGTCTGGTCTTCCTGATTGTCCAAAATCCCCCGATTAATTTACAGTTATAAGAGTAATTGACCGAGCGAAGTGAGGTCTAACATTCAAGTCGACGGTTTGGCATTTCTCTAAATGTTGAAATATATGTTTTTATGTTGCGCATTTACGGCGAAACGCGGTAATAGATTCTCATGAAATTTTACAGGTATGTTCCTTTTTTGATTGCGCGTCAACGTATATACAAGGTTTTTGAAAATTTTGCATTTCAAGGATAATATAAAAGGAAAAAGGAGCCTCTTCCATACGTCAATATTAGAGTGAAAATCAGACTATAGAATATTATTCATCACAAATCAGCTGACAAGTGATTACACAGATGTGTGGAGAAGCCTGTATTGCTGTATTTCCATAAGGTCTATAGTTTCAATTAGGTACTTGTGGATGAGAATACTGCATGAAGTCTACTGTTCACAGAACTACTAGTCTATACTCATATAGAGGTACAAACGGAGCATTGAAGATTCAAACACTTTTAAAGGGTTTTGGGAATTAAAAAATACCATGGATTTGTAGTTGTTTGAAATTTCTGCGATTTCTCCATCTATTAAGAGGAATGTCTTCCCAAATTTCCAGAAACCACTGACTAATCCATCCAAATTCATATAAAAAACTGAGTTTTTTCATCTCAGAAACTTTTGAGTTCCTTTAATTATCTACATAGAAGGTACAAACGGAGCATTGGAGATTTAAAAACTTTCAGAGAGTGTTAGAAATTGAAAATTACTTGGATTTTAGTTGCTCGTATCATTTAAAGGAACAGTTTTGAGCTTAAAACCTGTTGTTCCATTCCCAATCATTCATAGTTGAGAATGATAATTGTATAAATCAATATAAATTAACCATTTCAGACTAAAAAAGCGTATTAAGAACGTGCTCCAATCTTGTAAAACCTATTATCGGTATCAGATTAGAAAACAAAATTGATTAGAACAGAAAACTGGATTATATGAATAATCTAATCTATGAATAGATCAATCGAACTAAAAATGTTGAATTCAATTTTAAACTCACTCTATCACTGTTATCACTATGATAGTAATGAATTAATAGATAAATGTAATCGATAAACTCTATTATTCTATTGTACATATGAAATAAAGAACTAATCTTATCTAATCAATTTATCACATAAGAAAATATTAAATTCAAAATCTAGAAAACTTAACTCAATCGGCAATCAATGGAATGATAAGAACAGAATTCCAATCAGCATGAAAAACGCATTTAATTCCAATATAGAATGTAATGAATCTTTGTATGAGTAGAATTCCTGTAATAAGTAAAATTGAATATTGTAGTATTTTTGCGTGCATGGATATCTTTGAATCGTGTTACAAAATTGAATTTATTCGTGTTTGACTTCCATTTCACTTACCTCTATAGTGAGAATTCTACATTCCTGATTTGAAAAGAGATTCTTAGAATCCATAACGTACCCTTTAGCTCCTCAATCTAATGGAGCATTATTATCTTCACAATGGTCATCTAATAGTATACTCTACAAAAAATATTGATTTAAGAATGGTTTATCTGATTTGAATGTATCATGTCTCACACACACATTTCGAGGTTCGAGAATTTGTATCTGAACGCATAGTCTACAAATCATCATAGCAAAACAATGTAACTACAATATTGTTTATTTATTTGAATAATAAAATCAGTACGGTAGTAGCACTATGAGTAATTATATTTATTCATTTATACAATAGTACATTATTGAGATAATAGCGAGAGGAAAAATAAGGCAACCTTGTGCTATTCCCTTCCCAATTTAGATAAGGTGCATAGGTCCATATCCTAATACTTTCCTACTAGTAGTTATGTGAACAGTAGACCTCACGCAGTATTCTCATCCACAAGTACCTGATTGAAACTATAGACCTTATGGAAATACAGCAATAGACTGGCTTCTCCACACATCTGTGTATCACTTGTCAGCTGATTTATGATGAATAATAATTCTATAGTCTGATTTTTACTCTAATATTGGCGCATGTAGGAGGCTCCTTTTTCCTTTTATATTATCCTTGAAATGCAAAATTTCCAAAAAACTTTTATATACGTCGACGCGAAATTTAAAAGGACATACCTGTCAAATTTCATGAAAATCTATTACCGCGTTTCGCCGTAAATGCGCAACATATAAACATTTAAACATTAAGAGAAATGCCTAACAGTTGACTTGAATCTTAGACCTCACTTCGCTCGGTCAATTACAGTATCTTATTAAACCAACTCTTACACTTTCAACTCACACAACACTTCTCCAGTCTACGTACACTAGAATCCAAATTTCAATTGAAAAACTAGGGGGAAGATTCCGCTGATAACACGATGAAACTCCAATTCTGACGATCACATTGTAGTTCTCACTTCACTCCAATAACTCCAACAATTTTGCACTAATATACTTACTGCGCTATGATATCACTCATTACGAAAGATCCTCTCCAGTACTTGAAATGAGATGACATGATAACTTCACAACACTTCAATACTGTATTGCAGTTTTTACGGACTTACTGCACTTTACTCTGCTATAATATAATTTCTATCAAAATTTGGGAAAGGAACAGTTTTGGGCTTTAAGCCTGTTGTACATTTCCCAATCATTCATAGTTGAGAATTATATTGTAACTATCAATTTATGAATGAATAAATAAATGTTGATTGCATTTACCGTATTGCAGTTTCCAATGCACTTCTAATGCATCTCACGCAATGCACTGACCGCAACCGAGGATTACAGCTTACTAAACTCCAAGTTCCCCCTTGCAACTACATATTCACCAATTAACTAGGGTAACTCCCCCCATCAACTACTGGTCGTTTCCTTGTCAAACATTTTCCACAAAATTTATTACAAAGTTCGAATCCATTCATCTATAGTGAGGTACAGTTTAACCTGTCAGCGTTTCCCCATGAATAAAATTCATTGCTTTCCATTCATCTTATGCTGAAAGTTTGTAGTGAATCTACTGAATTATTTTGACTTGTGGTATCGTTTGATGGGTGAAAGAACGAGATAGAGATAGTGATATAGTAGTAAGATGGCTTGGCTTAAGACAGAAAGAGAGAGAGAGTGTGAGAGAGATAGAGATAGATATGGCAAGAGGGCTTGACTCAAGAACGAGATAGAGATAGTGATATAGTAGTAAGATGGCTTGGCTTAAGACAGAAAGAGAGAGAGAGTGTGAGAGATAGAGATAGATATGGCAAGAGGGCTTGACTTAAGACAGAGAGAGAAAGACAAAGAGAGAAAGAGGAAGAGAGAGAGAGAGAGTGAGTGAGTGGAAGAGGAAAGCTCATGACATGTTCGATGAACTAAATTACACCAGAATTAACACTCAACTATATACTTTCACATAATTTACAGTAAATACATAAATATTCGTGTAGGAATTACTATTCCCAAATCACACCAACAAGACCGCAGTATTTATCTGTGGTTATTTATGAAGATAGAACTGTACTCCTCTTGGAATATTGAATATCTATGTTTTGATGTCATCAGGTATGGATAAATGAGTTCTTAATATTTATGCTTTTCCAAAGGTGGTTATTTATAAAGATGGACTTGTATTGGAATGTTGTATATCTATGTTTTGATGTCGTCAAGTATGGATAAATGAGTTCTCTATATCTATGCATTTCCAAAGGTGGTTATTTATAAAGATGGACTTGTATTGGAATGTTGAATATATCTGTGTTTTGATGTCATCAAGTATGGATGAATGAGTTTTTTATATCTATATATTTATTAGCAAAGGTGATGACAGTGAGTCACTATCAGTTGTAAACTATTTCGACACTCTATTTGTGTCAAAGATTTTCGAAAATTCAGTGAATTATTTGAAGAGGTTACTTGCAGTAGTTGAATCGTTGAAGGTTCAAATGTACTTAGTTAACTTCCGGTTCAGTGGGTTTCTAGGGATCTTCCAGAATTGGAAATTTTAAGCTCAAAAGTCTTGGAAAATCTAGTATTTTATTTTCATTCTGTCGTATGTATTCCTGTGAATTGTAATCTTTATCACAATTCCCATCTCACTCAGCTCTTGAAATTGTCGGGGACGTTTCTGAAGCCTAATAGAATCAAGATTTAGGAAGCCTCAAATTAATTGAAAATATTATCTATTCTCAACATCATCTCCTCTCCTTGATTGTGTGTTTGTAAAAATATTGTGAGTTGAATATTTGTGTGTTTGACGAAAATATTGTATTTTCTGAACATCATTTTCTCTCTCTTGATTTTATTGATTTCATTAATCAGTTCCCTTTCATCTCTATCATTTAATCTGTCGAAACAATGCAAAAACTACAAAAGCAGTAGCTCTAAAGATATAATCGGTCATATTTAGTTACATTACTCTACAATACACAAAACAAATAGATTTATTTATTTTTCCCATCACTTCCCATTATTCTTACATTTTACTCCTAAATTACGAAAAAAGTTATATTATTAATAGGCTGTGCTTCCCAATTGTATAACAATCACACAGTCTTATTCCCACCAAATTTTAATTTTGTGAAGGAGTTAATTGGGATAATTGTCCAATCATCGAATGCATAGACAAATAATGAAGATTCCACCTTCATACTCATTTTTTATTCCATATTCTCTCACTTTTTGTGTAGTTGAGAAGTTGATATTGCGGTAATTATTCATATTTAATAAAAAGACTAAGATATTGTCAAAAACCACAGATTTTATTGAAATTTAGAATTCTAGAAAGTCCGGTTTATATAAATTTAGAAACCGGTATTATATTCATAAATTTATATAAATAGAAACCGGTCTTTCCAAATTTCTATAAAATCTGTGTTCTCAGACAATTCTTAGGCTTTTTATTTAATCCATATTCTCTCTTCATATTTTCTCTATACCGATAGTATTTGAAACAGCCTCACGATTTTGTTGAGCGGGTTGCATCTCTGCTCCTTAAGTAGCTTCTCTGAAAGTCTATTCTATGCAAAAATGCTGAGTTGGCAATTACAGAGTTGTGCGTTTTGCGTGCTAAGCCGGTTGCGTTCTTACTCCTGTGTACATGGCATTCAAAATATAACTGAGACATATCAGAGTTGATTGATTGATTGAGTACTTTATTTATGTAGATTACAATATATACTGGCTTATACACTTATATACAATAGCTTACAATACAGCAAAATTATAGATGAATTTACATAATATAGACTAAGAAAATAATTATTGAACTGTATATGATATGAAAAAGTAATTTGTAATATAATAACTATAGATAATTATATTGTTATGCATCAATAAATTGGCGAGCTTTGGACATATCAATGTCCATTCTTCGGAAAGAATATTAAAAATATCCTCCCCACTAACTCTCTACCAAAAGAGTTCAGAGACAATACAAATTGATAGATACAATTTCTTTTCATATAAGAATTTCTTATTAATCATTGTATCTAATTTGATACATTACCTTATAGATTGAATCAAATTGAATACCTTGTTCTTCTCAAATAAGAACTGAGACCTATCAGAGTTCAGAGATAATACAAATTGATACAATTTATTTTCATATAAGAATTTCTTATTATATATTGTATCTAATTGATACATTACCTTTTAAATTGGATCAAATTGAATACCTTGTTCTTCTCAAATAAGAACTGAGACTTATCAGGATTCAGAGATAATACAAATTGATATAATTTCTTTTCATATAAGAATTTCTTATTATATATTGTATCTAATTGATACATTACCTTTTAAATTGGATCAAATTGAATACCTTGTTCTTCTCAAAGAAGAATTGAGGCCTATCAGGGTTCAGAGATAATACAAATTGATATAATTCCTTTTCATATAAGAATTTCTTATTACACATTGTATCTAATTAATGCATTACCTTATAGATAGAATCAAATTGAATACCTTGTTCTTCTCAAAGAAGAATTGAGGCCTATCAGGGTTCAGAGATAATACAAATTGATATAATTTCTTTTCATATAAGATTTCTTATTATATATTGTATCAATTTGATACATTACCTTTTAAATTGGATCAATTGAATACCTTGTTCTTCTCAAAGAAGAATTGAGCCTATCAGGTTCAGAGATAATACAATTGATATAATTCCTTTTCATATAAGAATTTCTTATTACACATTGTATCTAATTATGCATTACCTTATAGATAGAATCAAATTGAATACCTTGTTCTTCTCAAAGAAGAATTGAGGCCTATCAGGGTTCAGAGATAATACAAATTGATATAATCCTTTTCATATAGAATTTCTTATTACACATTGTATCTAATTAATGCATTACCTTATAGATAGAATCAAATTGAATACCTTGTTCTTCTAAAAGAAGAATTGAGGCCTATCAGGGTTCAGAGATAATACAAATTGATATAATTCCTTTTCATATAAGAATTTCTTATTACACATTGTATCTAATTAATGCATTACCTTATAGATAGAATCAAATTGTATACCTTGTTCTTCTCAAATAAGAACTGAGACTTATCAGGGTTCATAGTGTCACGTTATTTTTTATATTTAAATAACGATTAGCCTCCTGCTTGGCGTCAGTCGGTAGAGCATGAAATATTTTAATAATTATAAAAATTAGGTCGTGGTTTTTAATAGGATACAGTCTCATAAAAATCTTTATAGGCCCAGATATGAGCTTCCACAATAATTCTGATAATTCATTAAAGAATATATATAATACTTATCCTATAGTATTGAGGAATTAAATAAATCGCACACCATAAACAATTTGATACATATATTAACAAATATTGCAAAAATAAATCAGAGCAAAAAATATATAGAGCGATAAAAAATATATAATATAAAAATAGAACAATAATCGAAATCAATAAAATATCACAGGCTAAATACTATTAATTTATATACTACTAATTTTATAGCACGAAACGTTACCCTGTGCTTTTATCTTATAATCATATGCATTCTTTTGCATGTAGCTGCGATATTAGCTTGCTAATACTTGTCGACTTGGACAATTCCATTCAAAATAGATTTCTTAAAATCAGCTTGATAAATTGACAACCAATAATCCGAATATATATATTAAATTCTATGGTCTCTAATAGATTTCTTGTTAAGAATATATATTTTATCTCAGGGTGCAAGATTCGGCACCTGACGGAATAAATAGAGCAATTCATCTAGTGAATCAGAGCTACAACAAACTATCGCAGATTATATTGCAGAAATTAAAGATCATATGAATATGTATTAACAGCCTAGATTTTATACTTCTTTGATTTATAGAACTTCTGATATGTGGATTTATTCGTTATTCTTCTAATAAAATACCTTTAATACTACATTTACTTGCGCAAGTATTTTTTACTAAATTCTTAATTTATAAGAAAACCCTTTCGACGAGCTAGCTTTGATTATTATGTAATTTCGAAGCACTGAGGGCGCCCTGTCACTATTTCAATATTTCTCACTCACGTGTCGAAATTTTCTTATGAGCTGCTGATGTCGATCCAACTCCTGGTGGTCCTGGACTATGGTAGCCGGAGTCGTCTCTTCCAAGGGATTACAAAATTATTTAAAAAATGAAAATGACTTTTGCTTCATAAGAGCATCACAAAGTCTTATAAGAAATTAATCTAACTTTAAATTTTTACAAGTTATAGCAAGGTATTACGCTCTATAATATTTAGGGACCTCTCATGGTGGCATTTGGCAGGCGAGTGTTGGTTCTCCTTTCTCAATTTTACAATTCTCATTTCCGACTTCCAAATTTACATAAAATTTGAATATCCTAGTCCTCCGCCATTCAAGGTTCAAATAGACCGTACTAAAATATTAAATTATTACTTATGTTGTATGTTTAATAATTTCTTTGCCTTCGGGCCATATCCATAACATAGACTATACAACAATTTTATACAAATTCTATTTATTTGTAGAAATATATACAAATATTTTTGAATCGGCATACTATTGCCGCCTATCAATTGCCATTATGTCATTGGTGCATGCAAATTATTTCAGTATTCATGCGCCTGGTAACCTCCTATTTCCTGGATACATTTAATTATTTTTATTGGGTTTTTTAAATATGCCCTCTACATGCTAGTTAATTTTCTATACGTTATTGTTTGTTTCATGCATCATAATAGTTAGCCACGTGAGACCTTTTGTTCCTCAAATTGCATACCGTTTTGCCGCAATAAATTTCTGCCAAGGTGTTTGGTCAGATTCTACGTTGCATGGCTCGGTCGATCGTTAGGTCGCCGATCACTAAATGTTTATGCCTAACCTCAACCTTCAATATTTTATATAATATTATATATTAGCAAAAAATTATTTCAATTCCTCTTAGGCTGTTGTACAGTTTAGCCAGGACAATCTGATATTATCTAATCTTTATGTTATCTCTTTGGCGATATTAGCCAGTTACTTTACTTAGACCTATTAATACTTCAGCTAGGGATTTTTATATCTATCCAAATTTCAATATGTTACAATAGATAATACAAATTGATAAAATTTCTTATTATAACAAATTCCTAATATCATATAATATATCTAATTGATACATTAACTTTAAATTAAATCAAATTGAATACCTTGTTCTTCTCAAAGAAGAATTAAGGCCTTTCAGGGTTCAGAAACAATACAAATCGATACAATTTATCATCATAATATCGTATCTAATTGATACATTACCTTACTTATATATTGAATACTTCTAGTGTCTATATTATGGTGAACCTTAGTGAGATTTAATAACTACAATAGAATACTTCAAATATCATACTTTAGTTTCTATAGAATGGTGAACAGATACTTTCTCTTATCTGTGATTAAAAAACTTAGCGATGGCAATCCCGTACTTTATTCCAATCCCGGGATTTTGGGACTGTCAAATTTCAATCCCGGGATTTGGGACTGTCGAATTCCAATTCCGGGACTAGTCATTGAAAGAGAATAATGATATGTGATCTCTTTAATTAGATAACTATTATCACAGAACAATAAAACTTATTGGAAGTTAATGACTGAGACAACACTTTATTGATACCCACATATCCCATTTATCAATGTATATAATAATAAAAATATCGAGTGACCTGGCTGGCTCAGGCCTGGTGTCAGAGTTTTCAAGTCGCGACTGAACAATTTCAGGGCCTCTGACATGACCTAACGACTGCTTTATAGGCAGCCGGGACCGACGATAAACGTGTCCATCCGAAACACGGGAGATATGAAATGGATATGAATTATAGATGTTGTAGTTCCATTCATTATTCCCAGTATTCTTGAACATTTTATTCACTTTTGGAAGTTAGTCTACACATAATGTAAATTTGATAGAGGAATATTGAAGGGTTCGCCTGATTTTGATTTTCCAATAAAATTTCAACTATCTATATAATAGAGGAAAGGATTGGCTTATACACGTACGAGATAGGAAAATTATGTTTGACGCATCATCACGTCTCAACTACTAGACTGATTAATTTAAAATTTTGCATATAGGCTCTCGATTCACTGAGGATGATTATAGGCCTATTTCTAATTTTTCAAGTTTTTAGTTTGTCAAGTTTTTAATCAGACCATTGCGGAGCACGGGTTACCTGATAGTCTCAAATGAAGTTTGAATCTTGAAGGTTTATTGAATAGTAAGTTATAATTTTGTTCTAATGATCAGCAATCATTCTCGGACAACAAACACTATCTAGATTCTCGCGCAATGATATAGATTTATTATTATTCCCGGGAGAATTCTGTCAACTTGTGAAATATTCCTATAGTTTTAAATCGAAAAGTTGTGACAACTTTTTCTCCAAGTAGCAGCAGGCTGTTCCAGCACCGTTGAAAGTTGGACGAACGCTAACCGTCTCTAAAAATAAGTTGTAACTTACCAATGATTTCCTTCCTTTCTCTAATTTTAGATTAAACTATTAATATTTTTATGCACGTTGCCATAGCCTTCGATCCGCTCTGAAAGAAAGAGATGCTCGGGTCACTCGATTTTAGAAAAAGTTTAGAAAAAAGTTGTAAGATGCGTGCGATACTGTTAATAGAATGTTTTTGCGTCATTGGTGATTTTTTATGAATGAGGAATTCCGATTCTTGAATGAAATCCAGTGGTTGTGGAATAGTATTTGTAGCTCCTATTTTACAAACTTTATTCTATTAAAATGTACTAGCTACTATTTAGAATAAGGTCTATATGATTTCAGTGTGATAGAACGGTTTGGCGTGATTGCTGATTTTTATGAATGAGGAATTCCGATTGTTAAATGAAATCTGGTAGATGTGGAATAGTATTTGTAGCTCCTATTTCACAAACTATATTCTATTACAATTTATATTCTATCACAATATACTAGCTACTATGTAGTAGTAGGCCTATATGGTTTCAGTGTAATAGAACGGTGTGGCATAATTGGTGATTTTTCTATGAATGAGATATTCAAACTCTTGGGTTTTAATGAATTGTGATGTTTGTGGAATAGTATTTCTAGCCTCCTATCTTATGAACTACAGTATGAAAGATACTATTAAGCGTACTATTTAAATAGGAGAAAAATAATAAAATTTACTATTTATTCAATTTACTCTACCATCTCTAGTTGATGATAATTTAGTAGTATAATAGACAACTTTTGCGTCATCGGTGATTTTTTATGAATGAGGAACTGAAATTCCGAAATTTGAATGAGATTCATTTGTATGGAAGTCTTTCTTTTTCAGCTACTGATTGACAAACTACAGTGTACCTACCGTAGATTTCTGTAATATTTCACTACTTTTTAGTACTGAATAATAGTAGTACAGTATGATAGAAAGTCTTTGCGTAATTTGAGATTTCTTAGTAATGAGTAATTCGAATTCCCAGGTTTGAATGAACATTTACTTTCATGAAAGACTTTTTGTAGCTCTTATTCTACAAACTGTATTGTAATATATTGTTATATTTTCTCTGTACGCAGCTATAGTTATAATAAATTGAAAGAATAATTCAACAATAATTCAATATAGAAAAACATTAGATTCGAAACCCTACATTAAATCTTATTCTATTAAATCCAACTAGAGCTTTATCTAGCTTCAAAGAGCTTTTATTAAATCCATCAGTTTAGAACTTTGGAATCATTTTTTGATGATTTGGAAACCAGCTTGGAATATTAGCTCCTTATCCACCTACAATCCTGGAATGTGGGCCTATCGCCTATCTGAATATAATAATTGTCAGGGAATCCCAAAAAATTGATAGGAGTTTTCAGTTCAGGTTTCTATGAAATCAAGCAATATTGAGGGCATTTAATTTTATTCAAATTTTAATGCTTTCGAGTTTTCAATAGTTCCTCGTATTTTTTATCTCAATTTTGAGTGAAATCTTGAAATCTTTGAATCTTGAAATTTAATCTTTGAATGTTTCATTCGATACAATGATCAACAATCAGAGAAGACATACGGAATAAATTTCTTGATTCACGTAGGCTACTCATACAAAATGTTCTCTTCGGATATTTCCCCAAAGTTTCAATTTTACTCTTGCGGAGCCCGGGTTACCTGCTAGTCTCAGATAAAGTTTGAATCTTGAAGGTCTATTGAATACAATAAGCAACAGTGAGAGAAGATCCACATACAAATATGTTCCCTGGGATATTTTTCTCTCCCCAATATATCTAGCACACCTGCTAAGTATGTTAGGCGTCTAGTATGACTTACACTCTTTATTAATAGACAATTAGGCTTCAAAAGGAAGTACAGAGTAATGCTTCAAAAAACACCTTCCCTCTTTTTCCTTCAGGGGCCACCCTTCAATCCTTTTTCGGAGTATGCCACGTGTATAGGAAGGTCGACCTTTTTTATTCATTTTTTAGATGAACATAATCCAATAAGGAGACCGGATTTGATTTGCTTTTGAGATGATCTATTTTAGAATTTTGAACCAGTTTTGCTCGTGCATTTCACCCTAAGCTATAAAATAAACACATATTGTATTAATATACGGAGTGGATTTCTGTTGTGGTGAATGCTATTCAAAGGGAGTAGGTATACAGTAGGGGCTTCTATTATTAAGGTGATTATCGTTTGGATTATTAAAATAATATGTTCTGTTGACATCAATGCTGTAATATGAGGCAAGTGGTAGTCTAACAATAGTTTGTAGTAATTTAGTTTATAGGTCACTATATGGGATTGGGTAGGTAGATGCTAAGATAATTGTTTTGAATTTTACGGGTTTGAATAGCTGAGATTTCAAGTATTGTAGCTAATCCATATCAATATTCATGGAGAAAATTTAAATTTCCAATTGAACTGCATAATCATTTGATTTGATTTATAAAATAGTATTATAGTACTCTTTAAAATTGAAAAAATATTAAAAAAGAAGAATACAAATTTTAATGTAACAATTTAAAAGGTACATTAATTATATAAGTTAACATTTCAATTTTGAAGGGTACTATAATTCTATTTTATAAATACAAGTAAGTAGCCCTGAATTCATACATTTTAAAAAACATTTGAGTTGAATTTATTGACTCAACCATACATAGGCTATCAGAGAAGTATATTGAACATAATTTTATTTCCATGAGTTCTAATAATTGCACTATTCATACTCCCTTGGCCGGAATGAGTTGGAAATAGTCCCATTCTAATTAATTGGAATAATATTTCATTCTGTACTTTATGTTCTTTATGTACTTTATTGCAACCGTAAAGCGTACACTGATATCGGAGAGAAGAGGAATTTCTACATCCGATATTTAGATATCCAACTTAATAATGAAAAATAAATATTATGATAGGATAAAATTATTGATTTCATCAAATTTCACCTGTAGCCTACTCAACAAAATACACCAGTTCAGCAAAAAAGGATAATATATCTACAAAGAACTCAAATCGAATTATCCACTTTAATTTATCGCCTCACGTTTATGATTTTGGTATTCAAGTAACCAGACCTTCACCCCAATTCTGCTTCTCACATGATAATCACCCTACTCAACAATACTAGTTAACAATCACCACCCAAACAACAAAAAACGCAGGAATTGAATAAACACCAGACGCGACCTGAATCGTAACACGCGTTTTCCTGTTGTTCGGCCCTCTTTTCAACCCCTAAACCTCCCTCAAACCTTCCCTGAGCCCCCAAAACCTCCCCGTCGATGAGTAGCCGAAATACACCCCTCAGCGCACGGACCTCCCATTGTTGGACTTTACAAATAAAAAGCCGATCTCCGCCCCAAAGTGATGCTACTTTTTTCACATCATGTTTATTTTGGCCAGCTCGCTCCCCATTATACGCACAATAAAATACTCTAGAGCCGTTTTCCGTTTTTCTCTTTTTTGGGGTGTTCTATCTCTCTGTTGTCAGTTCGTCCGTCCGATTACAAGTGCGTTATCTGAGTGTATTATTCACCCTTCTTGTGTCTATAGCCTTGCTACCACATCATCCGGTGTATTAACGTTTTTACTTTTCATTCCTCTTGTTGTTGTTGTTGTTGTTCTTCTTCTTCTTCTCTTCTTCTTCTTCTTCTTCTTTCTCTTCATCTCCATCTTCTTCTTCACCATCTTCTTTCTCTTCTTCTTCATCATCATCTCTTGTTCTTGTTCTACTTCTGCTACTTCTTTTTTCCTTTTTTCTTCTTCTTCTCTTCTTCTTCTTCTTTCTCTTCTTCTTCCTCTTCTCTTCCACCTCCTCCCTCGCCTTCTTCCTCTTCTTCCGTTCTTTGTCTTTTTAAAATTTTTCATATTTGACCGAACGTAGTTGTGTCTATGTTTCAACTCGGATTTTCTTTTGTCTGTCTGTATGTAACGCAATTACTGCCAAACGCATTGATAGAATTCGAAGAGATTTGCCAGGTATATTCCTTTTTCAACTGCGCGTCGATGTATACACAAGGTTTTTCGAAATCTTGCATTTTAAGGATAATATGAAAGGAAACGAAATTGGAGATTAAAGAAATGTTTATGATGTTAAATATTGTCTACAGCTAAATTAATAGTTGTTGATTTATTAGTTGATTTATTTTTATGTTGATAATAATATTGTTCACAGACAAAATTAAAAATAAAAATTTATTAATTAAGAATAATTAAATGAACTATATAATGCTGGAGAAATTATAATATTTTTGACTGAAAAAATATATTTTAAATAGTTGAGGAATATTTTCATCAATTGAGAAAATTATCACTGAAATGGATGAATACAAAACAAACATGAACTGAGTTTGTTGACTTTTGAAACAGGTGACATTAGATAATTGTAGATGAGAAAACTGTGTGAGGTCTACTTTTCACAGAACTACTAGTATGTTTATAGATTGTTTTCTGTCTTATCAGTAAGCCTACTTTGGAGAGTGAGAACTCCAAGATTGATTAAGTTATCTTATCATACAAATTAGAGATTCCTTTCAAAATTATGTAGATAAATATATACTCTTAAACATGGTTTCGAACCTTACTATGGGGAGATTGTTTTTTTCTCTTATCAGTAGGTCTACTCTGGAGAATGAGTACTTCAACATTGATTAAGTTATCTTATCATACAACATTAAAGATGCCCGTTAAAATTATGTAAATAAATATACTTTTAAACATGCTTTCGAACCTTACTATGGGTAGATTGTTTTTCCTCTTATCAGTAGGTCTACTTTAAAGAATGAGTACTTCAAGATTGATCAAGTTATCTTATCATACAAAATAAGATAAAATTCTAACCTTATCTTGGACTTTGTCACTTATAAATTTGGAAGAATAATAGCACAAGGACTACCTTATTATTTCATCTTTCAATGTTATTACATTAGTGTCATTTGCATTGTAAATAAATAAATAAATAAGAGATTCCCGTTAAAAAAATGTAAATAAATATACTCTTAAACGTGGTTTTAAACCTTACTATGAAGAGATTGTTTTATTTTCTTATCAGTAGGTCTACTTTGGAGAATGGGTGATTCTAGACTGAGTGAAAACTATAGGTGCGTACAGATATACGCGCCGCGAACATGAGCAATTTACTTTTAATAAGCTGATTATATCTGTATTTTTACAGGAACGGTAAGATACAGATATAAAAAGCTTGGCATCAGCTGATTAAAAGTGAATTGCTCATGTTCGCGGCGCGTAAATTTGTACGCACCTTATGACATAGTTTCTAATCAACGTTAGTAGACAGGATAACAAATTAGCCTACAAGCCTACTATAGTGAGGTCCACGTTATAATGACAGTATTTGATCAAATTTGGTTTTGCTATCCTTGTCTATCATTCGACAAAGCCGGTGGTACTATCCTTTTCTAGGTCCACAACGATGCCAATTATGTTTTTGACAGTATATAAATATAATTAATTAATGAAGAGAATCGGCATCGCTATTCTTCTATCTTCATCCACTGCCATTATAACGTGGACCCCACTATAGTTCAAATTTTCCTCTGTAATCATATTCCGATGTATTTGTTATTCTCGTTCTATCTTCTATCTCTTTATCAATAATTGATAACACAATTATTGTGGTCCTGAGGACTATAGTTTCAGAACTTTGTGATGAAGGAAAGAGAGGCATCTGTTTTCAAAGAACAACTGCCTCCATATGTGTCCATTATCATGTGAGTGTCCCAGCATCCATATATCCTTCCCATGTGTTTATGCAGGCCTTCTGAAGAACAATATAAGGCAGGAAAGATGAACTATAGTGCTCTGTGACTCAAACTATACATCTGATGAAAAAGGACCGACTCCAAACATGTGGACCAGCTTCCCTTGTTCGTCCTCTTCTTTTTTGTTTTTGTTTCTCTCCAACTTCTTGTTCTTTTCATCCGCCATTTGTCTCAAAATTTCCGCCCTGATTCTGTCAAGACTCCATCCTCTGTACAGTGTTCTGGTGAACGCCCAATGTGGACTAACCCTGTTGAGAGATTTCTGAAGAGATCTTCACTCTCAGAAGTTAACTCTGATTGATTGAATAATTATTCAAAATTTGGAATTTTTAAATAATTACTAAGTTACTGTTCTAGATTTTTTTATTTTAGACTTTCAAGGTGCGTACAGATATACGCGCCGCGAACATGAGCAATTCACTTTTAATCAGCTGACTTTATCTGTATTTTTACAGAAACGGTATAAGATATAGATATAAAAAGCTTGGCATCAGCTGATTAAAAGTGAATTGCTCATGTTCGCGGCGCGTATATCTGTACGCACCTTAATAGTATCTATTTGATTCAAAATTTGCTTGTTTATCTGAGTATTGAAGAGCGTAAATTGTATTTTGAAAAGTGGAAGTGACATAACCAACATTTTGATTTGGACAGTATAGTATAAATTGGAAATGTGACAGTTTTGGGCATGAACCTGTTGTGCCTTTCCTCATGTTATGTATTTGTACACAATGTAATGTGATAAATAAATAATTGCCTTTATTAAGGGCGAAGTTAGGACTCCAGGTCCTCTCTGCCACACAACCCTTAAAAATTTGAAGAGATATCAGAAGCTATAGAATTATCTAGATTATAAATTAGATTGGATTAGAGTCGGAACTCTTCCGAAATCTTCTGAGATTATAATCTATAGAGATTGGAAGAGTTCTCACTTCTCTTAACTTATGAGATTTAAACTAATTATTGTGTTTCTCAAATCTCAATTATTGATACCTCTTTGGAAGAATGGAGCTCATTTGAAATGAGTAGTATATAGTGAGGTCCATGTTATAAAGGCAGTAATTTTTTTTATCAAAAATCAAATAATTTATTCCGCCATTAAAAAAAACAATCACAAATTGATCAGTGAAAACTCAAAAATGAGTCAATCTATTTTCAAAAATGTCAAGTTCCTGTTTATTCAAGATTCGAGAAAACACACAAAATAAGAGCAAAATATGGACAAAGTGAAGATATCAGAGAATACAAATTGACAGGCCTGTGCTGAAAAAGGGTAGAGGATTTTAAGGATTTTCAACTATGTTAACTATGTATGTACTAGTCATTGGCTTGATAGAAGAAACAACCCTCCTACACCACAAAAATTCAACGTCACAAATTATTATGATTCAAGATTTCTCTATTGCAGAAAACATTCATACAAATGCATCGTCATAAATTAAACATGGTAAATAAAAAGTATTCACATTTAAAGAAATGAATAAAAATTCAAACACAAGCATAGGCTACACACAGCAAACAAAATACCCTCAAATTAGAAACTCCTCTTTTCTATATGCACATATTTCTACTAAAATCTTTCTTATGGTTCTCTTGAAATTACCAATAGGAATTTAATTTGATGACTCCTATGTTGAAATTGATTAAATTGAACCAAATGGATGATTAATTAATTTTAATGTTGGAAAGACAAAATTGAATTTTTGATAAATATGGAAATAAAACTGTTACAAGTGATAAACAAACTATGCTAGTTGAAAAACATCACAGGTGGCAATCAGATGATTCGCCACAACTTCTACCTCCTTTGAATGTGCAGGAAACTTATTAAAAGCTCTTATACCAAACTCCTTAAAGAAGTTCAATGTATTTGCATAATGGGAATATACCATTCCAAGTTATGGAATATGCGATTTTCAGATAAGTAATCAGAATAATATTGTTGTTCAGTGTACAGTGTTCTTAATTATTGTAGGCCTATTATTTATCTAGTATTATTCATTTTAATTATTGTAGGCTTATGTTATTACAAATGAAAATCACGATTTATCACGTCTAGTACTTTCAGATTCATTTACTTTCGGTGATTTTTGTCAACTATGCTTAAAAATAAACACCATTCCGTCAACAAAATGTACAGTATTCTTAATTATTGTAGGCCTATTATTTATTTAGTATTATTTATTTTAATTATTGTAGGCTTATGCTATTGCGAATGAAAATCACGATTTATCACGTCTAGTACTTTCAGATTCATTTACTCTCGGTGATTTTTGTCAACTATGCCTAAAAATAAACACCATTCCGTCAACAAAATGTACAGTATTCTTGATTATTGTAGGCCTATTATTACTTTAGTATTACTAATTTTAATTATTGTAGGCTTATGCTATTCCGAATGAAAATCACGATTTATCATGTCTAGTACTTTTAGATTCACTTACATCCGGTATTTATTGTAAACTATGCCTGAAAATAAACCACATTCTGACGACTGATCGCAAAGAAGCCAAGATGAAAATTAATGAATAAAGCATTGTTACGAAAAAGATTGACTCTTATCAACAGAATACTACACTACACAATCAACTTATTAATGAATGAAATATAATTATTCTCTGTCTCTGTCCATTTTAATGACTCAGTTGTTGCTGATTTCTGTTTTGCTGATAACATCCAAGATATATACGTTATTTTCTGAACAATTGCATTCCTTGATAACGCGTATAAAGGCTGTCTATGTTCTATCTCTTAAAAACTGAACAGTGCTGTTTTTTCAAAATCCATAATTGAACATTTTTAAATAGAAATACATATCTCAGTACCTTCTTTTGAAATATTTTATCACAACTTGTTTCAACATTCATGCCATTTTTATTGAACATTTTTTTTGGAATTCTATTTTTGTCACGTGACTAATGCATGTCTGTAAATCAGCAACTACAAAGAAAAATATTATTGAGAAGTGAAGAGAGAGGAAAAAAAGATTGATTGATTGATTGAGTACTTTATTTATGTAGATTACAATATATACTGGCTTATACACTTATATACAATAGCTTACAATACAGCAAAATTATAGATGAATTTACATAATATAGACTAAGAAAATAATTATTGAACTGTATATGATATGAAAAAGTAATTTGTAATATAATAACTATAGATAATTACATTGTTATGCATCTACATAAATTGGCGGAGCTTTGGACACATCAATGTCCATTCTTCGGAAAGAATATTAAAAATATCCTCCCCACTAACTCTCTACCAAAGAAGATTGAGGATAATGAATGATAAAAATGAATGAGAATGGAAGTGTTATAAAGGTTTGAACCCAATCGAAGCGGCATTAAATTTATTTCAAATTTTATTCCAAATTATTCACACGACTGACCCCTACACATTTCACAGTCCGTCAAGAATGGCCAAACATCACCACATCCCAATAAAAATTCCGATTTTTATAGTCCTTTCAAAACTTTCAAAACCGCATCATTCGCTAGGAGAATTTTGGAAAAAATCGCATAACTTTGTCTTAAAACAAACAGAAAGTGTTTTAAGATCAATTTTTTCTGGAGGAATTTTTTATCATCAACAGAAGGAGAAACAAGTTTGTGTGTCTGTGTCTGTGTGTGTGTGTGTATGTGTGTGTGTGTGTGTGTGTGTGTGTGTGTGTGTGTGTGTGTGTGTGTGTGTGTGTCAGTTGGTTGATCAACGTATATTAATAAAATGTACATAAAACGGTTGAGGAAATATAATGGAAAGAAAGAGAGGTAGGTAGGTTTACCGTGAGAAGCTAGTTTACGGCTGACCATCCAAAGAAGAAGAAGAAGATGCTGAAGAAGAAGGAGATAAAGAAGAAGAAGTGGTAGAAGAAGATGATGAAGGAGTAGGAGAAGGAGGAGAAAAAGAAGAAGAAGAAGAAGAAAAAGAAGGAGAAGAAGGAGAAGATAAAGGAGAAAAAGGAGAAGATGAAGAAGAAAAAGAAGGAGAAGAAGGAGAAGATAAAGGAGAAAAAGGAGAAGATGAAGAAGAAAAAGAAGGAGAAGATGAAGGGGATGAAGTAGAGAGCGAAGCAGGAAGAGGAGAAGGAAAAATAGGAGAGGAAGATTGAGGTCGAGGAGAAGAAGGAGAAGGGGAAAAATTAGAAGAAGAATAAAAGAGAAGGATGAGGAGGAAGAAGAAAAGAAAGAAGAAGAGAATTAAGGAAAAAAGACAAGAATAAGAAGAAAAAAGAAGAAGAAGAAAAAAAAAGGAGAAGAAAAAGAAGACGACCAAGTATGATCACAAATGGGTAAGAAAGACAAAAGAGTAAAGAAAAAGAAGTAGAATGGGAGAAGAAGGAAAAAAAGAAGTAAAAGGAGAAGAAAAATGAGAATGGAAAGAAGACTAATAAGTAAGCACACAAAAGGACAGGTAAATGGATAGGAAAGACGATAAAGTGAAGAAAGGGAAGTAGAAGGGGAGAAGAAGAAGAAGGAGAAGGAGGACGTGGAGGAAGAGGAGGAGGAGGAGAAGAAGAAGTAGAAGAAAGGTGAGTAGAGGGAGGAGAAGCAGGAGGAGGAGGATAGGAAGAAGAAGAATAAGGAGAAATGAAGGAGGAGGTGGAGGAGCAGTAGGCGAAGAAGGAGGAGATGAAGAAGATGAAATTGTTGTAGGAGGTGGCGAAGAAGAAGACTAAGGAGGAGAAGACGACAGAAAAGTGGAAGGAGGAGGCGGCGGAGGAGGAGGAGGAGGAGAAGGAGGAGGAGGATAGGAAGAGGATGAATAAGTAGAAAAAGAAGGAGGAGCCGAGGAAGAGGAAGAAGATGAAGGAGGAGAAGATGACAGAGAAGTGTAAGGAGGAGGAGGAGGAGAAGGAGGAGTAGAAGATGTACTAGAGGAATTGAGAAGATCAGAATACCTCCATATCGATAAAATCGCCTGTCAATCTTTATTGTCACTCTGGAAGAGTTCATTTTTACGACGCGGCCGGTAATACGGCGCTTGTTTTCTGTGTGAAAAAGAAGGAAAATATGCATATTTCGAGTGGAAAAAGGCTGAAAAAGATGTGGACGGACATTGAGTTGGGAGTCCGAAGTTATAAACAAAAGTTTTACGGCCGTAGCCACTATAGGGTGGCAGGGAGGGAGGGAGGGAGGCAAGCTACTAGCCGAGTGGATCTT
The DNA here is from genome assembly GCF_014356525.2 of Nilaparvata lugens. Lineage (NCBI taxonomy): Eukaryota > Metazoa > Arthropoda > Insecta > Hemiptera > Delphacidae > Nilaparvata > Nilaparvata lugens. The sequence goes on from NC_052515.1 coordinate 12,022,167, forward strand.
TTATTATGTTGGTAAAAAGGTTTTTGTATAGAAATGTTGTCCCGTTAAAAGATCACTGACTATTAACCGGTAGGTCGAATTGGAGGAAAAGGTTGATACGTAATGAATAAGCTCTACTCTTTGGTTAATTTAAATTTGAAATGAATTGTATTAATTTCTTGAAAAATATTGCTTATTGGTCTAGCGTAAGTAGATATCCCATGGTATAGGGAGTTTATGACGCAAATTTTACTGTTATCTGAAGCCGATAGTCCACGTAGTTCTTTCCCTTGAAGTTGTATGACACTGGTAGTCTCTCATATTGTGCCGTTCATACAATCTCACCCCAACAAAACAGTAAAAATCGACAATAATCGACAGTAATCAGCTTGAGATAACAGTGAAATTTACGACAAACTCCCTATACCATGGGATATCTATTTACGCTATTGTTTCTCTATGATAATACGGATTTCTTGATAGATATAATACTTATTGGTTGAAAAATGGAATGGATAGTATGATTTCCATAATAAATATTACTTATTGGTTGAAAATTGTAATGGATAATTGAATTTCATAATGAATATTACTCAATCGTTGAAAATTTTAATGAATAGTACGGATTCATTAATAAATATAGCTCATTGGTTAAAAATTGGAATGGATATTACGGATTCCTTGATAAATATTACTTATTGGTTAAAAAATGGAATGGATAGTTGAATTTCATGAAAAATATAATTATTAATTTATGGAGAATTGGAATGCATAGTGAGGATTTCACGATAAAAACCAGAATAAATACCATTTAACTTGATAGAATACAATCCACAACAATTTACCATAGAATTTGATAATTTACCTGAAGAATTGGAATGGATAGTGAGGATTTGTATTCGATAAATTATCAGATAGTTGAAATATTTGAATCTGAAGTTGATTATGCAATGAATAGGATAATTATACTCTTGTAGAATATAAGGCTAGTTACACACACATCGATTTTTGGTCGTACGATATTTTGTCGTCACTATGAATTCTATGAGATTAAACGGAACTTGGCAAACATCATATGTTTGAAATCATCTGTTCAATCTAATAGAATTTATAAGGACGGTAAAATATCGTACGACCAAAAATCGATGTGTATGTAACTAGCCTAACGCTTCACTTCTAGAGATTTTATGAGAATAAAGTATGATTTTCTAAAAAATTTAACTATGAGCATTTTGCACAGTGCGAGTTTGAACATAATCTCAGCTGGAACTGGATTAAATAAATGTTAAGTTCAGTTTGTTGAAATGTGATCCAAATTGAGAATCAACAAACATCTGATTTAATTGAGTTTAAGCTTTGTGCAAACGTCACTCAGTGATGGAACCATATTTTCAATTGAAGCTTGAGTTTGGAGCAACAAAAATGAACATCTACTTCAAAGGACAGTGTTTTAAATTTCACTCAGTACCAAAGTGTGTGTAAATGTTATGATTATCATATTATTTGGAATAGTGGGTGTGTCGGCCAATGACAGTGGAGCTCAACTCTCATCGGACGAAAGCTAATGGCCAATCGTAGGGCTTCACTCACGCTTTTTCATATTCTGATACTGAAAGTTTCCAGTTTACCAACTAGTGATTGATAATGGTTTAAATCGAAACTAGTATTACAATTCCTGGCAACATCTGAAAAATAATATTCTAGATTTATAATTGAATATTTTATTTGAAAACTTGAATACAATCATAATTTCAAAGTTAACGAAACAGACTTCATAATTACTGTACTCTTCTTCTCTTCTTCTTGCCTTCATGGATTAGGCTTTTGCCTGTTCCGACTCACAACAGCATTCTACAAAAAAATTAAATGTTTTGGAGGAATATATTATATCTAAAATTTATAGCTTATACAAGTATAAAATGTTATTAATTTTGAATTTTGGATTACTGTACTCAAAATTATTAATTCATACTTTATTCAAACTACTTACTACAATAATATTTTTAGACTTACTTCATGCAACAAAGATTCGACAATATCGTAGAATCTGAATCACATATTCATATTTGAATATGTAAATTACAACCACAAATTCTAACTTATTTCACGCAACAAAGACTTTATAATATAGTGGCAAATGGCCCTTGTTTTAACATTAAAAACTCCCCCTTAATATCTATATAAGAGCAGTCATCTCTGACATCTGCTCATCCTCTGAGTCCACTAAGTTGCTTTCTAAGCCACATGTGTTTCTCCTCTCTCTCTCTCTCTCCTCTCTCTTTGGAGAGAAAAGAGAAGAAGTTATGATGGTTGAGGAGTTGATTTACAGCAAACATGCCCGGCACTTGAAAGAAATATTACAATGAAGTCGTTTGAAGTGGGAAAGATTGTTACTGCCGAGAAAGGATTTTATTTTGAACAATTTGTGGGGAGAAAAATTTGGAGACTAATAGATTGGAGCTTTGTGATTCCGAACAATTTTGAGGAAGGGTTCTATGATACATTTTCAGGAATTCAAAGACTAATAAATGAAGTGTGATTAAAAAATATATAAAAAAAGTTATCTGATGAATGTTAAGTTATTATTACTTTTTAAATGTGTAATACAATTGTATCGATTGAGTCCAACTACATAGTTATAGTTTTATTGTAAGACAATTATTCTGAAAATGTATTTAAAATGTCTGAGTTTTTATCAATTGTTTCCATTTTTCCAATTATTATTTTCTTTTGAGGCCGTTAAGCCCTACACACACACACATCGATTTTTGTTCGTACGTTATTTTGCCGTCCTTATAAATTCTATTAGATTTAACGTAACTTGACAAATCTGTTTAATCCAATATAATATTTAAGGACAGAAAAATATCGTACGAACAAAAAACGGTGTGTGTGTAGGTAGCCTTATAAATTCATGGTCCATCAATTGTTTTCAAATTTCTTGTTTAATTTTACTTCTCCCAGAATTTCTCTAAACTCTGTGAGAGAATGTGGCATTACTCTCAATCCTGAATATTGATTGAAAAATCAATTGAACTATGAATCTTGAAAGATCAATTATTGAACAATTATTTTCCATAAGGATTTGTCTAGAATATCATCTTGATTTGTTCAAAAGCATCAACAGGAGATCATACAATTCGGGTAAAGCTCTCCAATGATTTTGGAAATTTTGTGAAGTGAACAACTACAAGACTCTTTCGGACCATTTGTAACCTTATCTAAATTTGAAAGAGGAATAGCACAAGGTTACCTTATTTTTCCTCTCCCTATCATTTTGATGATGTACTTATAGTATGAATCAATAAAGAATAGAGAATAAGAATAAATATATATATATATATATCTAAAGTGCAGCTAATTAACGTGGTTTTATCTTTTACAGGTATGTAACGTTGCTGTAAGATTCTTCAAACCCGTAAGTTATACATTGATGTAATGTTAGAATAATTGAAATTTAAATATCAACGAATGTACAACTTTAGAGTCTAAAAGTATGGTATTCTTTCAATGTTGCATTTAAAACCATAAATACTATTATCCGTGAACTGGAGCTTCCGAAGTTGAAGAACATTATTTATTTCTATAATAGACAAGGGTTTTTTGGATCTTAATAAACTCACTGAATTGAAAACATTATAGAAGCATGAAAAAGCCTTTCATTTAAAACATTTCAAACAACTAGTTTTGGCCTTTGGCAATTTTCAAGTTTGAATGCAAAAATTTCAAATAAAAAAGTAATTCATGTTTTTAATATTGTTTTATACTGTGTATAAAGGTGCGTACAGATATACGCGCCGCGAACATGAGCAATTCACTTTTAATCAGCTGATGCCAAGCTTTTTATATCTGTATCTTACCGTTTCTGTAAAAATACAGATATAGTCAGCTGATTAAAAGTGAATTGCTCATGTTCGCTGCGCGTAGCCTATATCTGTACGAACCTTAAAGCTGCGTACACATATTCGCGCTTCCAACCCGCACCGAGCACGCTCCTCCCTCGTACCGCCCTCGTACCACCATCGAACCACAGTCGCTCCTCCCACGCACCCATCATGAACGTTACGGAAGATGTTAGATCTTCTCGCGTTCCCCGGTCGAACCACTGTTGCTCGCCGGTCGATCATCAATCGCTCTGCTGGAGTGACGTTCGGTTGCGGAGCAGAGCGACAGTCTGTACGCACCTTTAGAAACACAACTTTCTTATTGCACCGGCTATTTGAGAACCGGATCTTTTTGTTTTTAGGAATAGAAATCTTTTTGGTCAGGGACGGGGACGCATGTATACAGCACCCGTTTTAGAGGCCTTAACTACCCAAATTCTAGATTCACATTACTTGAGAAAGGCCCAAATTACATGGGGATAAAAATTTTCAATGTTTCGCCACAAAGAATTCAAGACAGTAATACCCATGATCAATTCAAAGAAAGCCTTTAATATAGTCTCTTGAATATTTGCCCTTATAGAATTGTGGAATTTTTTGAAAAAATCTCTACTGAAACTTAATGCTATACATATCCTAATATGTATCATCCTATTATCCATTCATCTATTCATTCTTAATTGCTTCCATTTATATTAAGTAGCGTGTCATGCATCACTGGAGCTTTGCTCTATCACGTGATTTCATGTGAAAATTGTTAAATGAATAAAATAAATAAGTAACTCACTATAAACTACACGTATAGCTAGCTGAAGCATTTTCATAGTGCCGGTTGCACAAAAGCCGGTTAAATTTTAACCGTGATTAATTCCACGAGAACCAATCAGAGAAGCCGTATTTTGAAAAACGCCTTCTCTGATTGGTTCTCGTGGAGTTAATCACGGTTAAAATTTAACCGGCATTTGTGCAACCGAGCCATGGTGAGTTAAATAAATATTGAACCTACAATTTTTTGTGAACAAGAGTGTTCTATTTCGCGTGAAATTTATTGGTCAAGAGGGATTGGGTGGGTCACTCCAACTATGAAAGTTTAAAACCGTTTCTGAAGGCGAACAGTTTATAGGGGGTGGTTTTTGGGTTTTGGCGAGAGTTATGGGATTTGGGGCAGTTTTGAGTTGAGGGGTGGCTGCTGGTCTCTGTTTATTATAAAAACATGTGTGCTGTTAGAATGAGACCTGGGGCAAGTGGATAAATGAGAGTGATTTCTTGTGTGTGAAAATATGTAGTTCGGGTGGGAATATCAAGATGTTGGAAAAATGGGGAGTTGATGATGGAGAAGGTAGACGAGGGAGAAGGAGAAGGAGAAGGAGAAGGAGAAGGAGAAGGAGAAGGAGAAGGAGAAGGAGAAGGAGAAGGAGAAGAAGAAGAAGAAGAAGAAGAAGAAGAAGAAGAAGAAGAAGAAGAAGAAGATGATGATGAAGAAGAAGAAGAAGAAGAAGATGATGATGATGATGATGATGATGATGATGATGATGATGATGATGATGATGATGATGATGATGATGATGATGATGATTATGATGATTATGAAGGAGTAGAATTTGGTGAAGATGAAAAGAAGTAGAGGAAGATTAGATTTTTTAGATTAGATTTCTTTATTTATGTATGTTAGAATATTTACTGGCTTATACACTAATTTACATTAAATTATGATAATGCTAGTTGTTCAACAAATTTCACGAAGTATAAATAATTAATATATGAGAATAAATATAGATTGCAATTAGAATAAAGATAATAGAATAATGTGATGTAACTTCATAAATCTGCGGTGTTTCAACATATAATTGTCGATTCTTTTAGAGGGATATGAAATATCCTTCTCATTAACACACGACCGGGTAAGAGTGGGAGATGGAGATAATGACGAATAATAGGTGGTGGAGAAGAAGATCAAGTAGATGAAAACAGAAGGAGATGAAGATGAATGCGAAGAAGGAAAAGGAGAATGAGTAAGAGAAGAGAAACAACATAGACTTTGTGGAGGAATTGGCGTACAAAGCATGGAAAAGGTAAACCAAAATTGAATACGACAAACTCACAGAAAGAGATAACAATTACACAAAGAAAGGGAATTGATGCAACAAGAAGGAGAATCAATAGAACTCTAAGTAAGTATAACTAAGAGAAACAAAGAAACAAGAAGATAGTATAGAAGAAGGAGCCGGGGAAAATAGAGAATTCGAATAGCAAGGGATAGAAGAAAAAAATAGTTTTTTGATAATTGAAAGAAATATGAGATGAAGGAGAAGAGTGGAAAGAAAAAGTGAGACAGAAATAATGTATGAAGAAGAATCAGAAAAAATTGAAAGTGGAAGAAGGATGTGGAGGAGAAAGATAGGGAGATAGATAGGATGATGATGATGAAGGAGAAGAAAAAGAGGAAGGTGGAGGAGAAGAAGAAGACGAAGAAGAAGAAAAACGCAGAAGAAAAAGAAGTAAAATTTTGAGAAATATATAAGAAAACGCCAGAAAGAATAATAACCAAAATCTATACTGATGTCTCAGTAGACAAAAGTGGCAGAATATTATTTACATTATATGGGGAGACAAGAAGCAGACAAGTGACCAAGAGAGAGGGTGAGAGAGTGAGTGAGAGACACCCACGAGTTTGAGCAAGCAACATGTGTTCATATAATATGAGCACATGTGAGGTCCATCTCACACACATGATAGAGGGTCAGGGTGCAGGGTGACCCTGGCTTGTAGGCCGACATATCGAGAGGGTGTTCAACCCTCAACCCCCAACCCCTAGCTTTCAAAGCCCTTGTATTGTGTGCCTTTTATTCCTTTGTTGACAACATTCTCCTCTGAAGCGTGCAGGCTTAGCTACTTGCAACTGTGTTAACATCTTATCTCTGTAGATTTTGTCAAGTTGTTTCATTGTTTTGTACTATTTATTATTTTTTTTAATTTTCCATTGATATCCATGATTCCTAAATTCCTTCAAATTTTCTAGTACCTGCTCGATTTAATTATTTAATCTCTCTAAGCTCATGAATTATTAAATTCTCATCCATTAATGATCTAATAATTCCATAGAGATTCACAAATTATGAAAATTTTAATTGGATTAGCATAATTTTTGTAGATTGTATGATGTATAATTGACCGAGCAAAGTGGGGTATAAGATTCAAGTCGACGGTTTGGCATTTCTCTCAATGTTTAAATGTTTAAATGTTTGAATGTTTATATGTTTATATTTTGCGCATTCACAGCGAAACGCGGTAATGGATTTTCATGAAATTTGACAGGTATGTTCCTTTTTTAATTGTGCGTCAACGTATATACAAGGTTTTTGGAAATTTTGCATTTCAAGGATAATATAAAAGGGAAAAGGAGCCTCCTTCATACGCCAATATTACAGTAAAATTCTGGTGTGGTGCACTCACACAACTTTCCTTGCCGTTATGAAAATTGATCACCTGACGCTAGTGTTCCCGCACATCTCAAGTCTACTATTCAAAGATTCGAGCCAGCTGGTGACAGGGCAATAACGCTGGAGACACACATGAGGTCTGCTATCTCTTCATAGTGACTGATTTGCAAGAATCAACAATAATTTGCAATTGAATAATCACATTTTCTGGAATTTAAAGCTTATTTTCAATTGATTTTTTTTGTTTAAATTGTATCTGAAAGCTGATAATTCGGAATCTAAAATCGAACTTTGCATTGATGGGGTGGAGCTCCTGAAATTCTTTACAGATATGGGACTTGTGGCAGTTGATAGAGTTTATCGATGACTATTTTAGGTATGAATTTGATCAAAATCGTTGGAGCCATTTCCGAGAAAATTACGAAAAACCCTGTTTTTGACAACATTTTCGCCTTTTTAGCCGCCATCTTGAATTGCATTTGATCGAAATTGTTCGTGTCGGAACCTTATAGTGAAAGGACCTTAAGTTCCAAATTTCAAGTCATTCTGTTAATTGGGAGATGAGATATCGTGTACACAGACGCACATACACTCATACACACACATACAGACCAATACCCAAAAACCACTTTTTTGGATTCAGGGGACCTTGAAACGTATAGAAATTTAGAAATTGGGGTACCTTAATTTTTTTCGGAAAGCAATACTTTCCTTACCTATGGTAATAGGGCAAGGAAAGTAAAAACCAGCCTATAGAATTATTCATCATAAATCAGCTGACAAGTGATTACACAGATGTGTGGAGAAGCCAGTCTATTGCTGTATTTCCATAAGGTCTATAGATTTAATAAGGTACTTGTGGATGAGAATACTGCGTGAGGTCTACTGTTCACAGAACTACTAGTATATTTATGATATAATTCACATATTATTCAGTATAATTTGTGGAATTAACGTCATTACACAAAGATTGGTGTAGAATTTCAATTTATCTGATGATAGATTCCAAATAGTGGAATGGAATTCTCTCTTTAGAATATCCTCTCCAGTGAAATTCAAAATAGAGTTCAATATGATCCTTCTTAAAACAAAATAATATCAAATATGTTTTCAAATAAGGATAATTGGGAGTTTAATTTTGAATATAAGTAGTAGGTTCACCCTTATATTATTAACACTGAACTCCATTCTGAATTTTTGACTCTAGATAAATACTCTAAGATAGTCGTGTCTGAAATGACACAATAAAAGGGTTATGGTCATCAGTTTTGTAATTATAATTACCAATTCATATTTGTATTGAAAACAACAATGAACTCCTCCTTCTTTAAGAACCAATCAATTGAAACCTCAAAGTATTTTCCTTTTCATTTTAGAATGAAATCATTGAAACCGATCCAGTCAAATGGTTTGTTCCCTCAAGAGTTTGGAGCCATTGTAACTGACAATCGGCGTTTAATTGTGTTGTTTGTCCGTGTGAATGGATTAAAGTGGTCCAGAAAAAGACGGAGAATAATAGAAATCTCAATAGAACAAACAGAGAACAATCGGAGAGAGAATAGAACAGGGCTGAGAGAGATAGCGAATAGTATTGGATAGGGTTGAGGAGAACGTAGAATGAGAAGAGAAGAGAGAAAACAGTGGAGAGGTATAGTATATAATAACGAATAGAGAGTGAGTGATTGTGAGAGTAAAGAGAGAGAGAGTGTTAGTGTGTGGGAGAGAGGGATTGAGAGTGAGTGAGTGAGTGGGAGAGAGGGATAGAGAGTGAGTGAGTGAGTTAGAGTGTTTGAAGAGATGAGAGAAGAACGTAACGTAATAGCGTAGTGAGAATAGAGTATAGAGTGGTCCTATTGTATGACTAAGCTCGGTTTTGGAAGCGATTGTCCCTGAATAAGAACAAAACGGGATAACAAAGGAAGAAGAACAACAAAACACTAGCTCGGTTGGTGGAACAATACCGAACAATTAGCGGCCACTGGGCTTAATTATTCTTCGCTTTGAAAAAATGAAAATAAATGCCTAACCAAGTCAAGTGCTTTTGTAAGGCTGCCGAATACGAGATGAAAAAATGGTATTGTCAATGAGTATTGTCGGGGAGGTGATCATTAATTCGTTAGTTGAAAGGATTTGGGAACGTAACTTAAGTCTTTCAGTGGTATTTTTTAGAGAACATATAATTTCAACCAAGTGGAAAGTGGAAGAGGTTCTATGAAAATAAGTGAAAATAATATGAATAATATTCTCTATGAAAATAAGGTTGTATGAAATAAATAAGTTATAGAGCATGAATTGGAAGGAATAATTGGAGAAATAATGTTTGTTCATGTCTGCAAGAAATGAATTAAACTGGAATATGATAGAAAGAAATATTAGATTATTGATTATATTTTTTAAAATTGATAATTATTGTCCTTCTTTTCAAAAAAGGATAGCAGAATGCGTTCACGCAAATCGACTTGTACTTTTCTTAGTTTTTTTTCGCGAATATTTTATAGGAAAACTCAGCTGAACCTTAGAATTAGTGAAAAATAATTGGAATTGAATTGAATAAATTGATATTGATCAATTTAACTGGTCATTATTGATCAGAGTGGGAAGTATAATATTTATTTATTTATTGGATAAAACAAACAATACAATAGCGGAAGAGAAGAAAAACAGACTATTGCCCAAAACTTCTCCAATTTCTTAATTTTGTCTCGAATTGATCAAATACTCTGTTATGTGTCCATTCATGTATTATGTCCATTTCAATTTCTTCATGGATAAAATAGTTCCAAGGACCAAACAATCCAAGTATTTAGAAATTTAGATATCCAAGAGTTATAATTTTAGAAAAGTATAGAAATATTTGTAAACTACAGTACAAATTACAGTATTGCAATTTACAAGTAGGCCTACAACAACAATTACAACTTTTGTATAATACAAGTTGATAGAAATACAAGTTAAAAATACAAAAATAAGTGAAAATATATTTTGGCCCAATGTTATACAATAGTACAGGGTGGGAAAGAGAACCGAAAACATTTGGAAATGATATAATTAACATTAATAGAAATACAAATTAATACAGAGTACAAGCACAGAGCATTTGCTACGCTATTGTTTCTCTATGGTAGGCCTACAAGTAATAAATAAGAAATACAAGTAGAGATAAGAAATATAAGTAAATTAACTTAGTAACTAAGTAAATTAAGTCATGAAAAAGTTCAACTAAAGTTCTACACCCGACCTCAACAAATTATTATTTCCTTGCCTCCTTTATGAGGTTGTTATTTTTCCAGCTCAACAAACAAGTCAGAAGTCACCAGGAAAAAATAGAAGCAGCGACAATAGAAATGAACAGAACAGATTGCAATGTGAGAAACGAACACAAAAATAATTGTGAAAAGTGCATTCAGGATTATTCTGCAGGAG